>NW_009649192.1:511675-514928 GCF_000708025.1 Charadrius vociferus | reverse complement strand
ACGGAAGCGGTTGGGAAGAGAGTGAGGTGCCGGCTCCTGAGGCGATGGAAGGAAGGGCGGGCGGGGGAGAGAGAGGGGAAAGTTGGTGTGGTCGCCTTCTCGGCTGGGGAAGGCGTAGTCCTCAGCCAGGTGCAGAGGAGGGCGCTTGTGGGAGACTTCCAGCCTCCCTGTGCCTGCCAAACGTCCCTTTCCCCTTAATCGTCTTCGTTGTCCCTTCACTCGGTGCGTGTCAGCAGAGTTCAGGACCCCCGAATGAGTCTTGTAGCCATGTGAAAATTGTGGGCTTCTTTTAATTGTTATCAATTATTTCTCTTCTTAGCAAGTCTAGAATGTGAGAAGTTCTCTGGTTGTAGGCTGTGGTGGTGTTACACTTAAAAGTAAAAACTGCACTGAACCACTAGACGCTGCTTTATGGCATATGTAATCTTTAGAGGCCATACTTGTGGGAATATGTGAATGAAATAGTAGTCTACCCTGCAACTAAAGTACAGGGGTTTGTTCTTGATCTACCCAAAGATGTGATTTCTGAGTGTGCTTAGAAGAGCTCTGGGTGCAGGGCTTTGCCTTGGTGTCAAGTTGCACAAGGGACATGGAATGAAATGAAGGTGAAGTCACTGGAAGATGGGATGATTCAACACTTCTGAGGAAAACCTAGCTGTAAATTAATTGTGTTTTGTGGGGTGTAAAGAAGTGGAATTGGCTGGGTAGTTGGGGAGATGTGAAGCTGTATGGGTTAGTTTGTTTTCCTTTCTGGGAGGAAGTTCCCTTTCTGCTTAAGAAAATAAGTTTATTTGTGTGCAACAAGGATGCATAATGACATAAATTGTGGCATGACTCCTTATTCTACTTAGTTATGTATATGATATTCCTAACTGTGTCTGTTAAAGTCTAAGCTATCCATTCCTATAAACATTTCTACTTATTGACATGCAAATCCACACTGGACTATGGTTTCCTCAGTGAATATCCCCTGTAGATACTAAGCTATTTCTTAGAGTTGCTATCAAACAGGGAACTGTGTCCAGTTACTGAGTGCCAATTACATTACCTGAAGAGGAACTGTGCTGTTATAGGAGCTTTAAAAAGTAGATTTTCATATAGACGGACATGTTTTCATATGTAGTGACATACAAAGTCTCTCTTTTTTTTCATCAAAAGATCTTTCATAAATTGTTTCAAGTGTTGTTACCACTTACCAAAATTTCCAAGATTATCGTATATTAATTGATATACCGTATTCTCAACCCACTTGGCATGTAGCTGAATAAGTTTGAACTAGTCTTTCTTTTCATTGAACTTTATATCAAATGGTAAGTAAAACATTCTGCCTTCCCTAAGGTAAAGTTTCATCTATCTTGGGTGGATTTTTTCCCAAACACATTATAATTCAAATTCACTATGCGGTAGTTCACCGTTCTGTTTCCTGCCTCTCTTTCAATGGTACCTGGCAACAGGACACGGAGCCGACGGGCACAAGCTGGAACACAGGAAATTCCATCTCAACATAAGGAAAAACTTCTTTACTTTGAGGGTAACAGAGCACTGGAACAGGTTACCCAGACAGGTCGTGGAGTCTCCTTCTCTGGAGATATTCAAAGCCCACCTGGATGCGTTCCTGTGCAACCTGCTCTAGGTGAGCCTGCTTTGGCAGAGGGGGTGGACTAGATGATCTCTGGAGGTCCCTTCCAAGGCCTACCATTCTGTGATTCCTCCCCTTTCCAGGAGCAGCATAAAAGAATTGGGGGCACAGGTGAACCTGAAAGAGGATATACTTTCTCTTTCTACTCTAAAAGCAAGAGTAACAAATTTTTTGGATAAAATGGCTCTACTAGAACAAGATTGAAACAAACTAATGTTCTTTACTCATTTCTTCAGACAATCAAAGGAAAACATTGAATGTGTTACTTGTTGACTCTCAGAAATGAAGAGCCTGCCTTCAGGTTTCTTTCTGCTTCTCAGAGTCTTTGTTGAGGCCCGTTGCCTCTGTAGCTTCTCTTAAGAGATTCATGTAGCTCGAGTAATCTTTTGATTAAGTTCAAGCTGAGGCTGAAGTAGATTTAATCTCTGGAGATGAGTGATTTCTGCTGCAAGGTCTGTTGTTCTTGAACTTAGGATAAACATACTGCATAGTTACCAATACTTTACAAAAACCAACCAACCAAAAAAAAAAAAAAACAAACAGGAGAACTTTTCTGCATATATCAAAAGCAAAAGTATCTCCTCTGTTCTTCTTCTCTGCCTTGTTTCTGGAAACTGCAACTTTTTATTTTTATACTTGAAGGAGATTTAAGATGAAATCAGGCTTATCTGTTGGACTAAGCTTTAGGTTCAATATTGATAGGTTTCAGTCCTCATGTAAATGAGTTTTCTCAGAGATCATTGCTTTCTTTCAAATATAGTTTATCTTCTACTACTGCCTTATCAAAGCAGGACCTGTAAAAAGGTTCCAGAGGACTTCAAAAGAATAAAAAAAAAAATAAATTGAATATCATCAGCTGCCTTAGACTTAAAAAAGCTTAATAAATTTATCAGGAAATTTACTGTGGTAACTCTTGCATTTTTAATGCCTCTCGGTAAGAAAATAGGCTAGGTGAAAATCTGATTGACTTCAACTACCTAATGGGAGGGTAGAGGGAACAGTCAGGCTTTTCTGAGGAATGCATAGCAAATGGACAAGGAGCAGTTGTCATAAGCTCCAACAAGGGATAGATATTAGCAAAAAATCTTGACAGCAGAGATGCTCAAACACTGTAAGGGGTTGCTCAGAGCAGCTGTCGAATGTTTGTCCCAGAGATACTAAAAGCTTAAATGGATGAAGAATCAGAATGCACTGATCTAGCTTCAAAGTTGGCCCTGCTTTGAGCAGGTAGAAAAATGACATTGATCTGTCACTTTCAGTCTAAACTGTTTTGATTCACATCTGACAGTTGTATAATAGAATTATTCCTAGAATTAATTTCATAAGAAAAAGTACTTTCAGCTCTAAAGTTTCTGAATACAGAATGCATAACACGGATGCACCATATTAATGACAGCACTGCGTCTGTGTGAGTTGATGCACAGACTTCAACTGCTTCCCTCCAACAATGTCGTTAGATTTAAAACACAATTAAGATACCAATAGTTGTGTATGGCTAGGTATACGGCTTCACTTAGAAGTCAGTCTCTGTAAAGCATGGGCATGAGTAATGAGTGATTCTAAAAAAAAGTGTACAAATAGAACCCAAATCAAAACCAAACTTGCTGGGAACTA
>NW_009649192.1:481858-511645 GCF_000708025.1 Charadrius vociferus | reverse complement strand
CTCACAATATTCGGAACAGTCTTACTGAAGTAGGAATTTGAAGTGTCACTATATGAATAAATACAGCAGTTATGACTGGTATGGCAGCGATGAGGAATGTTAGTTGGTTAAAATCTGTTTGGATTTATGGATAGCAATGTCTTTATGCAAATCACTACATCTCAAAGGAAAAAAAGGATTCGGAAGTGTTTCTCCAGATTTACTGGCTTTCGGTCTATAATGAGATGCCTTTTAAACAGATCATTTGCGTAATTGAAGTGGCAAAAACTCCATTAAGGTTATTCTTACTTAAAAAAAGCTGTGATGTGCTTCCCTTTCAAATTTCACAGAATTCATTCAGTTACATTATTTTCTGAAGGCATAAGCACATTGGAAAATAAATTTTAAAAGTCAGACTTTTTATTCCATTCTCAGTGAGTTTGTGTCTCAGCGCACTTTGCAACTTTAAAACTTCACTTCTGAATAATTTAAGTATTTATAAGTTTTAGTTCCACTTGAACAAACTTACTATAGAAGTTGTATACTGAGTCTGGCAGAGATGGAGTTAATTTTCTTTGTAGCAGCCAGTATGGTGCTGTGTTTTGGATTTCTTACCAAAACAGTGCTGGTAACACACCAATATTTTAACTATTGCTGAAAAGTGTTTATAAAGTGTCAAGGCTTTCTCTGTTTCTCACACTGCCCTGCCAGCAAGTAAGCTGCTGGTGTACAAGAAGCTGGGAGGGGACACAGCTGGGACAGCTGACTCAAACTGACCAAAGGGATATTCCACACCATATGACATCATGCTCAGTGGTAAAAGCTCAGGGAGAGAAGGAGGAAGCAGGAATATCTGAGGTTACAGCGTTTGTCTTCCCAAGTAACTGTTATGAATGATGAAGCTCTGCTTTCCTGGAACTGGCTAGACATCTGGTTGTCAGTGTGAAGTAGTGAGCGTATTCCTTATTTTGCTTTGCTTGCATGCCCTGCTTTGCTTCGCTTATTAAACTGTCTTTAGTTCAACCCACGATTTTTCTCACTTTTGCCCTTTCAATTCTTTCTCCCATCCAATTGGCAGAAGTGAGTGAGTGGTAGTGTGGGGGTTAACCCAGGACAAGTTGACATTGTATTGTGATTTGAAGTAGGAGAAAATGAATTTGATCTCAAGATATTGTGTAAGACTTTCTCAGTTAGGAGCAAAACACAAACTGGTTATGGCATATTTGGTATGAGATGTGATGTATTTTACTCTTACACTTTTGGATAGTGTTCAGTGTACTAATAGTTTGGAGCACGTCTCGAGGATTTCAGTCAGTTGCTTAGCTTTATGTATACATAGAAAGCATACATGCTGTTTTAAAAGTTTGTTTTGAAGTTTTGGCTTTTTTTTGTTTTATTGTGCCTTTTTTTTTTTTTTTGGCAGCATCCTTTCCATATCTGTGTATGTTTGATTTACCAACATCTTTGTACTGAAACCTGCTAGGTACCGTGTGGCGTTCTAGTTGCACTTTTGTAAATCACTCTTTCCTACGTGAATTCTCAAAATCGGTAAATATTTCAGGTTATTTGTAGATCTTGCACTTTGACATTATTGCTTATCCTTACATCTTACTAGAAATTTATACAGGATCCTTTAAAAGAAGGTTTTGAGGATGTTTTAGAAGATGGAATTCCACCCGCTTTCTTTTTTTGACATCCTGCTGATACTTAATTCTGTGGAAGGCGTGAAAGGAATTGAGGAAAGCATAGTGCCATATGCCTTTTTAGAGCATGCTTGGGTGACAGTCATGAACAGAGGGAGAATAAGAACAAGACTTGAATTCTACAAAATGATGTAGTAATAGTAGAATTGGCCAAGAAAAAGTAGAAACAAATCTGAAGCATGTTTGTGATTTAGGACAGGAAGGATGTAAATGTCAATCTATGAGTTTTAAAACTTGTTGCAAGTCTGTTTAAGGTTGCTTGTCTGAAATGAGTAGGAAAGCAATATTTAAAGGCATCATGACTTGAACACTGGAAGCCAGCTTTTGAAAGCTATGTTTGCAAACCATGAATTAGATTACTGCTTTATGTCAGGGCACATAAAATAAAGTTTAATCCATGTTCATTTATTTTGATTATTCTTTTTGCATGTTCTGAAGTTGTTAAGTTATTAAAAGATATTACACTTTTCCTTTGTGACTTTAAATATTTACATTGCCACTTGGTGGCCTCATTTGATCATGTAATAGATGATAAAAATATAAGTTAAGATAATTTTTCTTCACAGGTGTGCAATTCAAACCTTGATATATAATCTTCCAATACATTCAGGAACAGTATATCACTTTGTGTAACTGAATGTGTGATTGCTGTGGTTCTTGAGGGCCTGAATCACTGATGTTGAGGTGATCAGACTTGAGACCTCTTCAGTAAGGAAGGAACTGAAGTGGATGACTTTTCTCCCCTTTCTTCCTTGCTCATCCATGATGTTTTAATGTTCCTCATCACTTCCCAATGAAAACAAGCAGAGAATCACCTGCTACCAGCATAGTTTAACTTTTTTTTTAGGACTAGAACTTGCTCTGGTTTTACCAGGCTTCTTTCTTGCTTATTCTCTGTCCTTCATTCTTATTTTCTGGATTTTATTACTTGCAGATGGTTTTCTGTATCCCTTTTGTGAAACTACATCCCAAGTATTTTTCCCTTTGTGGTTCCATTTTATTTGTAAAATTAGCTGCGTTACAAAACACTTGTGTGTTATTGCTGGATTTGCTGATCTAGCGTGCTTATGTCTGGGTTCAAGGCAAGCAAATATTGATTTTATCATGCACAATCTGCTATGGTATTAGTAGTTTAACAATGTTAATACCACTTTCCAGTTCCAGTACTTTTCTTTCTGTAAAACTAGTATTTTTGCTACTTCTATCCATATTTTGATCCCCATATGACACTGTTAAATCTTAGGTAAATAACATTCAAAGGTGTATTTTTATATATATATTTACTTCATGGGTTTTGAATATTGCATATAATCTGCCCCAATTTTGATAACTTACTAGTCAAAGTTTCTGTACCAATGACGTCCAAAATTCCAGTTGCAACTTCTGCTCCCACTAAAATGGTATCCCTAAACTCTCTTGGTATGTTGTACTCAATCATATGGAATCCATTTCTGTGTCAATGTTACAAATGTCTTTTTAATAAAAGGAGTACATCTGTTCTGCCTTGGAAAAGTCAAAGTAAACACTTTGTTCATAGTAATATGCACTCTATTAATTTGCTGCCACTGGGCAGTATCTTGTATTCCCAAAATTGTGAATTATCTCTTAACCAGAATCTTTGATTTAAAAAGTTAAACAACAGCAGCAACAAAACTCTGTGAACTAAACATGTTTGACCTTTTATTTTTTGTTTGTTTCAGTTTCTACTTTGCTTCTGGCTTCCGTGCTTGGTTTAACCATCTCTGGTGTTTTCTGCTCATATTTCAGTTGGTGTGGTTGTTCAGGTTCCATCACAATTGTTGTAGGTTATTTTTATTTTTAGCCAAGTAAGTAGAAATAAAATATCCATGTTAAATTTGTATGCTGCTTCAAGTCCCCATAGTACATTCCCTTAAAATCAGAGACATTTTTTAAAATCATAAGATTGTTTTTGGCATCATAGAGCATAGATGCTATTGTGTAGCCTTTGCACTCGTCTCCCATAATTTTAAAGTAGTGGAGACGTGTATCCAATGTTTTCATGGTCTTTGGCACAAAAGAGCTTTCCATTGCCACTAGAGGTAAGGGTGTGTTATCAACAAAAAGCAGGGAGCTTGCTGCTCCCTTTTAACACAAACAGATAGTCACAATTTTGAACCTAACATAATTATTAGTAAAAAATAAACACATGCAAAATTCACACAGACAAAGCCTAACAATTAATTCATTCTTCTTTTAATAGCCTTTCTGCTGGTGATGATTCTGGTGAGACTTCCCGTGTGCCTTACAGTTAAATTTTAATAGCAACATTTATAACATAATATTATTGGGTTTTGCTAACTTATTTACCTTTCCTTAATTACAATTGAAACTGGAACTGCTTGGGAATTTTTCCATTCTGGAGTTTTACTTGAAATGCATAAGGTCCTGCTTTATTTATACTTGGAGCTAGTACATCCTATTTACAGTTTAGACTGTGTACTTGTGTGGAAAATATGGAACGTTACTTTCCATCGTCTTTGCCATTCTGCAGAGTAGTGGTTTGCTGTTCTTTGTTTATCCATGCATTGAGCATTCCTTCCCAGTTGAATTGCTATAACAACATTAATCTCTTTCCAGTGTTTAGATAGAGTCTGTCTCCATTCTTCAGTTAAAACATTAGGCAGTCTTTTTTCTCTCAGACGTAGCTCTGAGTCATGTGAACTTGTGAGAAGCTGTTGTGGCTCACAGGTCATTAAAATGACAAGATGATGCGATATCCCAAACTTCTTTGTAATTTTTCACTGTTTTGCCTAGTGCTATTTTTATAGTTCCATTAGGTCATTCAGTTCACCTAGAACTGGGAGTTCCAAGCAATGTGGAACCTTTCTTTTCTTCCCAGACCTCCACATAATTCCTTGATGATTTACACTGGAAAATATGTTCCATGCTCCAAATCAATTCATTGGTTTAAAATCCATCTGGAAAATACAATATTAAATGCCTTCTCCGTGGTAGACTTGGCTACAGCTTTCTTTACTAGAACTATCTCAACCCATTTTGTCAGTGGGTCTAGTAGTAGCAAACAATACTTAGTCCCACTTTATATGGTAGGTGAGATTAAGGTGGGACTACATGTCATCTAGTGTATCCTAGCCTGTGGTTCATGAATTCTCTAATGTTTTGTTATTTTTCTCTTAGTGGGGATATTCACCACATCACAAGTTAAGCAATTACATACCCATCTGTCTTTGTGTTCGGCCAACCAGCTATCTTCTAATACTCCCTTTTGCATTCAAACAACCCCTAAATGATCTTGTTCATGCACCTATTGAAATGAATCTACTTAAAGGGTATGCTGTGCTCTCCATCTGCAAGTGTTTGTTATCTGGCCACTTTACGCTCTCTATGCTTCCCCTGTCTACTAGCTTCTGTGGTAATTGTCCCTCAGTTTCCTTATTTCCATGTTGTAAAGTGGCTAGGTCTTTGATACCTTGCTTTGCATTATTTTCTTTGTTTTGTTTTCAAAATGAGTATTTTGTCAAATGTTAAGCCTAATGGGGCCACCAGAACCTTGGCAAGGGCATCTGCTTCACTATTCTAATACTGCTGCTTCTGTATTTTTCCTTTTGGTGTGCTTTTACATGACCTGCATATTTTTTTCCTCTCTGCTTTTTTTAAACTATGTTCAGAATTTCCTTTCTGTGATTGATAGGCTACCAGATTTCCATTCTGTGTTTGTAGGTCATCTTTATTCTTAGTTGGCAGCCAAATAGTTAAAGCTTGATGTATCCGGTCTGAAACTATGTACAAAGCCAGATCATTTCCTTCAGGTTCCTCTTTTAACATTGTTAGCAGAGCTTGTAGCTCTGCTGTTTGAGCAGTGTGAAGGCAGGCAGCTCTTCATTTTTCACAGGGGTTGCTGCATATCTAATAGAGGATTTTCCATCCTTTTGATGAAAACTGGACCCATCTGTGAAGCACACTGAATATCCTGTGGCACGAAGTCAGCAACGGAGCTTTTATCTGGTGAGAGACATATAAACAGGTAAAGGGCACTTATGTTCTGTTCCAGTGGTTAAAAGCCATATAGGGCTGCTGATAAAGTCTTGTCATCTTCTGCAGAAGGCTCTTAGTTTGTAAAAGTCAATGTCCATCCAGCTAACCTAGGGTTTGATACATATCCAGTTTGTACTTTTCCAGTGATTATGTACTTTGGTGGAGTACATGTGATATGTACCACTGCAAAACAGCCTCGAGCAATGTATTCCCAAAGCTCATAGCCTATGCCAATGCTAAACCTGTTTTTTAACATGGAAGAGTTATTTCACACTGATCTTAAGACTCTCAAAGCAAAGGCTGCAACTCATATCTTATTTCTGTGTTCTTGAAATAGCACAGTACCAAGGTCTAGAATGGTAGTGGCCAGCTGAACATGAAACAGCTTGTAAGAATCTGTGCATCTGATGGCCAGGGTTTGAACTAGTGCAGTTTTGCTTCTTTCTGTTCTTTTCATTCTTGTTTGTGAGATTTCTTCAGTGATTTGATTAGTGGTTTACCAATTTCTGCAAAAGTAAGGATATTCTCACAAAAATATAAGCAATTCCAAAAGTGAATCTAATACAGTATTACTGTGGGGGCACAGACTCTCATAGTTCTACCCTTTGGTGATCCCAACATCACCCTCCCTTCCTGACCTCAAACTATTTTTGAATGTTTCACTTCAGATTCTACCAAATGAGTTTTGTCATGATTAGCTTTAAAGCCTGTGTTTTGAGTAGTGCTGATTATTTCTTGGGTATATTCCTGGACTTTCAGTACAGTTTTTCCATGTATCAAAACATTGTCCACGTATGATATAACATAACCCATTTTGATGGTAATTTCATCCACATTTGATATGTTTGATCTGAAAATCTTGAGGAACATGGATAAAACTATTACTTTCCCTCACAGGTAAATGCTTGTTTTTACCAGCTTTGCTCTGCTAGTGGAATTGCAACGAAAGCATTGGCTAAGTCAATAACAAAAAATCAGTGAGATGTTCTGCTTAGTGCTACAAGACTTTCAGGCATCTTTCCATCACAAACAACCTGAGACATGGCTACCTTATTTAAGTGTTAAAAATCCACTTTTAGGCTCTTTTCTTTGCTTTTAACCCTGGGGGAAAAAAAAAAAAAAGGATGTTAAAATTATAGGTCTCTGTACTAGGACCTTGCTTTCCAGTAAACTTGTTGATATTGTTGGAGTCCTTCCTCTTCTTCTTGCGGATATTGATATTGTTTTTTGGGAAGGAGGATCTGGACCTTCAATTAATACACAACTTCTATTTTTTTCCACATTTTAACTTACAGACACAAAAAACTTGAGGAAATTCTGTTACCCAAATATCCACTGTTTTTACTTCCTCCGGATTCTTAATAACAAAGCATCAATGACTTGCAGGAATCACTCCACCCTCACCTCCTACTGGTCAGCCCCAATTTCACAAACATCCGTAGCAAAATCTGCAGCTAATCCATTCTGTTTCAGCAAGGCTGTGCCAATAATTCCCTGCTGTTTATAAGGGGATCCTCCCATTCCTACACTCAGAAGGAACTCCTGAACTTGGCAGCTATATTTAACTGCAGGCACAGATCTTAATACAGGTGCTTGAACATCTTTTCATGCATATAATAGAAATTTTATCATTTTTCCACTTTGAGTTCCAACTGCAACAAGTATTCATTGAGGAGTGTTTATTGACACTATGGTATCAATTAACATCATAGCAGTAGTGGTAGTTAATGTTTTTTCCCTCACCACCCAGCACTGATATTGTTATTGGCCATTTGCATTGGTTATATTGTAATTTTACCACTAGACCAGGGGCAGGTAGACAGCAGAGTATACCTAGCCTTTGTTATTGAGAGGGAGGGATGATGCCTGAGGACTTCACTGAGAGGGACCTGTTAGGTTCTGTAGTTTTCATTCCTCCTCCTCATCTTTTTTTCATTAGATTGACAAAGGAAGCCAGTAGAGAATTTATGGATTCTATCCCATTTTCTCATATCTTTGCCTCTTTTTCTCAGATTTTACCATGTTGCTTTCCAGCAGTTCCATTGGTGTTCCCTAAAGGAAGTTGTTATCATGTTCTCCGAGGATCTTTTGCAGTCACTGTTGCCACCTCTTTTTACCCAATGAGCTAAACCCACACTGGGGACTGTTTTCCCTTTTCTGTTCCTTTTGATCTTTATCTTTAAATGGAGGCTGTGGGTCCTTTATGACCATATTTCTGAAAACTGCAGTGTGTACAGACCTTCTGTCAGATCCACAGGACTGAGATTTCCTTGCATTCCTTCTTACCTTCATTACCTTGCCCATTTGTTGAAGCTGAATTTGCAGCTCCTCCCACTGTATTTCTGCTTGATTCACAGGTCCCAGAAATTACTCTTGCTGACTTAACCCTTGTACCGCTGCAATTCTATTAACTCAAACAGATACTTCCCTGGATGCCAATCCCAACAATTTTTCCAGGATTCATATGATTTTACATTTTTCTCATAGCATTCTTCTAAGGTGGAGTAACCTGCTAGCCAGATCTCCTTTCAGTGCTCAGATAAGTGTTCTGAGACATCTATCTACTAAATTTCTTGCAGGAGGTTCTTCAAGCAATGTAGCTGATAATCATACTCTACTCTGAGGCTGTGTTTTTAAGGGCTGTGCAATATTTACTGGTTAAGGAAAGCTAATCCTCCAGGCCTGCAAGCCCCATTTTACAAATTTTTGAATTCAGTGGCCTCAAGGTTTAAGCAACTATTCTTGCTCTGGAGCCAGGTCAGTTGCTTTTGTTATAATCTCCCAAGTTTTAGGAGCAATGCAACCAAGCAGGAGCACCCAGCGCTGTGAGTTCTGTTTTTACCACTATTTCGGTTGTAGCTGCGTAATGGGATCACAGAAGACTATTTTGCTCTCACATTAACATGAATTTTCAGGGTAGTTGAGGACTGAGTTTCCTGTATATCCCTGTTTTACTCTAGATAGAGAAATGTTAACAAATTCATCATGTATAGTTGACAGTTGTGTCCTGAGTGACTGCTATTGAAGTTGAAGGGCCCTCTGAGTGTGCAGAAATCCATCTGTACAGAATGGTTTTCAGGATCTGTCTTCAAGTTAGTAAATGGTTCACTGCAAAAACTATGAGGTAAATCTAGCAACAAGAAACCGAGGACCGTCAAACACCATTAGACTGGTATTATATACCCAGATCAAAAGAGAGAAAAAATTCTGACTTTTTATCATAATCTAGATTAAAGTTGATGCATAACAGAGGGTTTTGGTAACATTTGCCATAAATTCTACTTATGTTTTGCTGGTATAGAAGATATATATATATACACACATATTTCTTTTTTCTGTTGTTCACCCCTTTCTTTTTCCATATGTATTCATATCAGTACACATGAAGAAGAAAGGTGATTTTTAGTAGGTGAACAATGTCATTATTGTTTTCCTCTCTTTCCTATCATGGTTTAACACTAATGTAAGACTCATCTGATATGGCATGACAATCAAGTCCTTATCTATATCCATGTGATCCGTTGGGAGGAGATCAGTTTACTCAGTTTACCATTAACAGAATAAGCCACTACTATGCCAAAATGTTCCATAAATAACCTAGGCAGATATGTTCTCCTCCATCATGGGCACCATACTGTGGCATCAGTTTTGGGTTTAGAACTGGGCCTTGTTCTGGTCACACCAGTTTATAACTGCCAACTCAATGGACCTCTTCTTGAACTGATTGCCAGCCATGAGTGATCACTGGAGAAATCATCTGTCTTTAGGATGTTGGCTAACCTAGCAATATATCTGTCCCCAGACACCATCAAAAATGCTACGGTGTGTTCTGCAAATGGCCCATGACATGGAAACACTACCAGATCATTTCCTCTAGTGGTTAGATAGAAGACTTTGTTTGCATGCCACTAAGTCCCAAGATACTCACCAGAGGTAGTTTAAAACAGATTAATTTTCTAAATTCAGTTCTGCTTCATAGTATTGTCTATATAGGGAACCCCAGAGGATGCTCCCTTCGAGGGATCCCTGTAGTATTTAATAAGCATACCTTGCCCACAGAGGGAACCTGTGGATCCTTAGGATGTGGGCTTTAAGATCTCTAGTTTCTATATATTCTTAGTGTTCCATGTGCAGCCACTGAATTCAAGGGACATAGGCCTTTTCTTACAGTAGTGGGTGTCTCAGTTTGACTAAGTGCTCAAATGAGCTTATGAGAGTTGCTTACTTGAACATTATTCCATACTAACAAAGTCACTTGCTCTTAATGAATGGTAACATGGAAAACAGGGCTGCTCTGAACACTTCATTCAGTCAAGATGAGCTGTTAATTATTTATTATTTGTTGCTGACTATAAAATGAAATCAAGGAATTACATTTAGTGTCATGACCCTCATATAAGATCATGTGTCATTGTGTGCAAGCAGAGTGCCAACTGGGCAGAGGTAGTGACTCAGCGTTGACTCAGAGAGGAGGAAGTCTAGAGTGCAAAGGGTGAGGAAATTGGAATACGAGCAGAGATCACTGTATTCCTTCAATTATCTCTGATGGCACTGGAACACTGTCCTAAGCTTTATGGTTCAAGGGTCCCTTTGAACATCAGCTTTTTGTGGAGCCATCCCCTAGTCCTTCTGGCTGTGACCTACAGCCTTCATCTCCCATTCTACCTCAGAAGTAGACAAGAAATCATGTTGTGATTTCACAGTCCATGCTGGGAACGGGAGAAAGCATTGGGGAAGACCCCAGAGGCTTGCTGATTAAATACTTTGTATTGGTTCTTTCTGCTGTTTATTGAGCAGGAAGGGCTCTGTTTACCAACATTACTCTGTGAATTTGGCTGGGCTTAGCACTTCCTAAATGTCATTGATCCTGTTGCTGTTTAGTATGGTATGTCACTTTTATACAAAGTTTATACTTAGAAATGAGGAAGAAATAAACAAGAGAAAAGATGAAGTTTGCATTTGCAAGGCAGGGGTCTAATAAGTTCAAGTTTTGATGGGAAATGCATGGGAAAAGGTCGTTTTGCCCTTGATACAGATAATATTTGGGAGTAGAGCAATAAACCTTGTTGGAATCGGAATACATTTTAGTGATCTTATGATGTGCTAGCTTATCAGAGCTGGAGTGAGTTTCAACTGAAAAGAAAGAACCATTCAAAATGGTATTTTGAATAGGTGAAAAATTAGTTTTAGTTTAGAATACTGGTATACATTGAAGTAAAATAATAATATTATTGTAGTATAGATATTATTGAATTTATATCAAGCGCTGTAGTAATCTATCCTATGGTAGCTGCTTAATAAATATATGGAGTAGTTGCTGTGAAGGTAAGACAGTCAGATGTTTTTTAGGAGTTTTTATAGGACTGGCAGTCATTTAGATTTTTACATATCAGAGTTGTGAATGAGAGAGAATGTTTAACTGACTTGGGAAGACAACTTTTCTATGCTTTAAAAAGCACAAAATGTATAGGATAAAGCAGATCAGCTATTGAAAGCTGACACCTACATGCTATGCAGCATTCTGTCTCAGTGATGTTTGACCAATGATGAGGCAACTTGAATTGTGCTCACTAGTGACTTGAGACCCTGTGGCTTGTAAAAGAGTTGTTCTGTTTTGGTCTGTTTGGTAGTGTGATAATAGATTTATCGTAATTCTTGGAGACTAGAAATGAGAATAAGTTATGAATCTTGGGCATTTCTGGGTCTCTGTGAAGAAATTTTTTTTCTGTATCAAATACAAGCCACGCACTTTTTTTTTTTTTTTTTTTTACCTAGAAGGACTCAAACAAATTATTCTAACTGAGGGAAAATTCCTTTATTCCTAAGAAACATTAGCTATTGTATATTTATCAGTAGCTGATTAACACTTTGTAAAAACTTATCTTGCACCCAAGAACTGGAAGCAGAAAATGGAAATGATACCTGGTAAACAACCAGTCCACAGGGAGACTGACATTTGTAGTGAGTACGCTTAGTGCTTATCTTGCTTGGGATCAATATAAATGTGATTGATTCTTTCTGATCTCTTTTTCCATCCTCTCGGCCACCAGCTTCAGCTGTTGAGAGCTCGTGGACTAAAGATGGCTCAGAACTGCAAGCAAACCAGGAGCTTGTACCTGGAAGCATTGGGAAAGATAAGGAGCTCTGATTAGCCATTGGATAGGACTTTAGGAAATGAATTTGTGGAAATTAAGATTAATGAACCCTCATAGAATGAAGGAAATTGGGAGTTAAGAGAAGATACAAATAAATTAATGAGACAGTAGAGCGTGTAGTTTGGGTTAATGGAATGATTACAGGTAATTGCCTCTTCGGTAACTGTAGTCACAATGTAGCAGACCACAACATACAGAAATCTGATGTTGTAACTACTGAAGTCCTGCATGGTGAGTGAGTTAATTCCTTCAGTTTCTTTAGAACTATTTCTTGCAAAGTGATCACATGCAGGCACATTTGACATCACAACTGGAATCTTCCTGGTGGATCTACCTGGATTATTGTCAGGAATGTGTTGGCGTCGTGACATGTAAAGCAGACAGAGCTATGGCATGTGGCAGTATGTTTCTGGAAGCAGAAGTGGTTGGCAAGAGGAAGCATTACCTGTAGTGTCTATGGGTACGGCTATTTGAAAGGTTTGGAGCTTGTGAACAAGAGTATCTTCACTGAATAAAGTTGCCTGTAGAACCAAATTTACCTTACAGTGTACAACCATTTGTTTTACAGTAAACCTCAGAAAGAAACAAAGCAATTTGATTCTGGTCAAAGATTAACATGCAGAATATGGTCACAGTGCCATAATCAATCTCGTATGAGATGAACTGAATGAAGTAGTTGTTTTTAGCCATTTCGCTACAGTGACAAAATCCAATATACAAGATTAAGTAAAATAAGTAAGTGTATTCCCACACTGCTAGAACACAAGAAAGTCACATTAGTTATGGAAATTAAAAATATTTACCTGTTTTTGAAATAAACCTCAGTTTGGGTCTACTTTCCTCAAAAAAACCCAAACAAACAAACAGTAAAACAGTTTGAGTCCAGAGGATAGCAATGTCAAAGATCAATAGCACAAACTCTATCCAGAAGGGTTATAGGAACTGGTTGGTTTTTTTTTTAATTTGGAAAGGACAGATAGCACTTGTGAAAGAAGTATTAAAATTTCAAAAGTACTGCAAAGGGGGATGGAAGAAGTTGTTCTTCATATTTGCTGTGCATAGGAAAAGGGTAACAGGTTTAACCTATATCAAGGGCAATTCAGGTTAGACATCAGAAAAACTTCGTAACACTTCAGATAATCTGAAAGTCTCCATCTTTGTTTTTGTTGAAACTACCAATGGAGTGACAGAACTCAAACATCTGTCAAGAATGCCACATGGAGTAGCTAATCTGATTTGGAGCAAGGAGGATGGATGGGATGATCTTCTGAGGTCTTTTCCACTCCTCATTTTTGTGAATTGTAAGGGATGTGATGAACCATACCTGTAGAATAGAGAAATAAATAAAACTTTGAAATTCAGTATTAATAGGCAGAAGCTGAACAACAGGTTTTTATTCTTACAATTTCCTGCATAATCTAGACATTTCACAAATTGTATGGAACAGAATGCAAGTATTTATAAAATACATTTTAAAGTAGTATCATAGAAGGGAATAAATCAATATGAATAGTGTTGATTTCTGTATGGGATATAATATTAATACTTTTGTATATTTAATGTGTAATTATTTGAGTTCGTAAACTCCTTCCTCTCCTCCTCAGAAGTTCAGCTGCCTGTGATCCAAGGCACAGCTGTGTAACCCTCTCACAGACTCGTGAGGAAATTGCTAAATTCTGAGCAAAAACTCCAAAAAAAGTTGATAGAAGGGACTTCTGCAAGTTAAGAGAGGTAAAACTGCAGACAGAGGTAAGACTCTTGAGATGGAGCTAGGCAGCAGTTCAAAGATTCAAGAGGAAAAACATCATCATGAAAAAGAATAAAATCCTAAGGGAAAAGCTTGATTTGGAAGACAACAATTCAGTCACACTGAGGATCTATTCCAGGGGCAGTAGAAACCAGCCCTACCCCACCTTACTGAAAGCTTCCTGGCCAGCAAAGACTTTTTCTGTTTCTTATTTAGTGCACTGAGCATACTAGCACTCAGTTTAGTATTTCATTAATTCAGGTTATCTTTTCTGTGTAGTAACTAATCAGTAACTGCTGAATACTTTTAAGTTGTGTATATTCAACTTACAAAGGCCCTTTGTGCATGGCAAAAGGTGTCCAATCAAAGTGATTCAGTGAGGGAAGGATAAAAGTTCATTCGAGTTCCTTGATTACTTGTACTGTTGCAATGTTACCAGGCGTATCATTGGCTAGAAAAATTATCAGGGGAAAAAAAAATTGGATGTCTGTAATAATATATGCTATATTCAACTTCAGCAGGGAAAAATATTTTCCACCTGCACAAAAAGTCACTTGATTGATTTTCCATCATTTTTCATATAGCATATTAAATACAGTAAACTGTGAAGTGGTCCTGACCACTCTGAATCCCTAATGTTCTATACTATATTTCTTTGAATGAATACATCTTGTTTTTCCAGATTCAGAAGGCATCTGTTTTCCTAGATATGCTGAGGGGGAAAATACTTGCTCATGCTCTAGAAAGATGGTATTTTTTAATCCTGCTTTAAATAGTTTAAGAAATCTTACTAAATCTAAAACAAACGTAAATACAACTCCAATTAAATACATTTTTCTGTTATAACTGTAGTAAGAGTCCCATTTTAAATGCAACTATACTGCAAGCAGTGATCATGAAAATATTATCTCCTCACACATTAATGATAGAATCATAGAATGGTTTAGGTTGGAACGGGCCTTGAAGATCATCTAGTTCCAACACCCCTGTCATGGGGGGTTCACCTTCCACTAAACCAGCTTGCTCAAAGCCCCATCCAACCTGACCTTGAACACTTCCAGGGATGGGGCAGTCACAACTTCTCTGGGCAGCCTGTTCCAGTGTCTCACCGCTTTCAGAGTGAAAAATTTCTTCCTGATATCTAACCTAAATCTACCCTCTTCCAGTTTGAAGCTATTACCCCTCATCCTATCACTACATGCCCTTGAAAAAAATTCCCTCTCCAACTTTCTTGTAGGCGCCCTTCAGATACTCAAAAACTGCTATAAGGTCTCCCTAGAGCCTTCTCTTCTTGGGGCTGAACAACCTCAAGTCTCTCAGCCTGTCTTCATAGGAGAAGTGCTCTAACCCTCTGATCATCTTTGTGGCCCTCCTCTGGACCTGCTGTATCATCGAGCCATACTTAATAACTTCAGTAATAAATAAACACCAAGAAAGTTATTTTCCATATAGAAGAAATATCTCCCAAAGGGAGCTGTAGGTTTGTCTGAGTTTTCAGTTATTGGTTAAGTATAAGCCAAAAAAACTTGAAGCTTTCAGAAATAAGACTAAGTTTGCAAAGCTGAAAACTGACACATTACTAATAGGAAGCTAGTGACATTACTTTAGTTTGTGGCAGTCCTCCTTACTAGAATAAATAATTAACTCCAAATCAAATCATCAGACAATAAAAGTGGAGCTTTGTAATAGCGTTAAAACACTCTTTTCAGAGTAGACTTTCTTTTTAAACACAAATAGAACCTTGATGCTTACAATAACTTAATTTGGCCTCATGCTTTGTCCAGGACAAGTAAGATGTCTAGCAATTCCTATAGACGGTATCTAGAGGCTGAGCATACAATACAGTTCAAGGAACACCAAATTGTCATTTTCTGACTGTATAATAATTCTCTTCATATGGGACAATTCTTGTTGATAGAATGGCAGCCAAGTTGGCGAATTTCCTGTGCAAAGTAGTATTCTTTTCCAGCACTGATTAATAGGAAAGAGGCAGCTAAAACAGAACAGGAATTTGCAGAGTGCCATAAATCGGAGCTTGTTCATAGTTGTTCTAACTTATGCAAGGGCTGAATTTAATTAAGGAATCAGTGCAAGATTCCTGGACCCTCTCCACCATTTTGCCTACCTGGAGCTTATTGGAAGATCCAACTCTTCATCTTCAAAATAAATAAAAGAAAAGAATGGTTTATGTCCTTTTCTCTTGTTATAATATATAAAGACTTTGAAGTATTTGCCTTGGTTTCTTGTCCTGCTTGCTATTTTTATTGATAAGCTTAAAAAAAGGCGTAGGTTTTATTGATATTGTTAAAAAAAATTGCAAGGTATTAAGCCATCATTTCACAATGTCAGATTAAAGTTTCTGTGTTAGTTGTTAATTCTGATTTCATGTGTCAATTGATCATTCCCTTTGCTGGCCTGTATCAGTAAAAAAAGTAATACATGGAACCAATGTGTGATTCGTGGGCTGAGATTCTTTCAACATGAGTTGGTTAAATCAGTATCTTACCCCCAGCTTTAACCAATCTTTGATGTCATCAAGGGAGATTTCTTTTTAATTCTGTAGGCTGAAGCATGAAATCTCATATAGACATTGCCTGTATCAAATGGACATTGATTTAATGCAAAGTAAAGATGTTCTGGACATCTTGAAAGTGGACTGTCCTGTACACTCAAAAGTCCAAGAAGAAAGAAAACCTTTCTTTTTCTCCTACTTACTAGTCACAAAATTTCCTACAGAAGATGGATTTAAACAGAGATGATCAATCTATGATCTTTGAGTTATTTAAGGGTCATAAACTATTCAAAATTCACTCCCAAACCAGTTTGTTATCCTATGATCAGAAGAAGTGGGGATCTGCTGATATGGGAATGGTTGGGCAATTGAAATCCCTTATTGTATAAGCAAGTAAAAAATGGCTGATAAGGTTCATGCACCTGGATTGTCCAAAACTCTGCTACATATCCATCTCAGCCCTATCCCACAGTGGATCAGTGGGACTCTATGAAGATAATGACAAATGCAGCTTGAAGAGCTACCTATATTGAGTTATGTGTCACAACTCTATTGAATTATATATTTTAAGAGATTTTAGAAAGTTGAAAATTCTGGAAAATTACTCAGGACCAGAAGAGTTGACCTCGTCTAAATTAAAGTGAGGAAAACATCGTTTCACTTAAAAAAATGGTAGTTGCTCAAAAGTTCATTGCACCTGTGGGCTTTCTGCTTCTGTGCTCCATTTCCCTTCATGGAAACTGTTTAGTTCAAGACAGGAAATACCTCTTGGGTATTGTTACTTCTATGAGGACCTTCATTGTCATATATCTTTTCTATGTGAAAATACTTACAAGTATTTGTAAGGTTTACTCAACCCTCTCTTTATTAAGGTAGAATCCAATTTCCTTTTACCTGATATCCTGATATAGTTTTATGGCTCCTGGATTACATTCACACATCTTTTTTAGAATTTTGAGCATAAGAACTTGCGTTTCTGAAAGATGACCATTAGGTCCCTTGAAATATTCTGGAGAGATTGTAATGCTGTTCACTAAGGTACAACTGATTCCCTTTTCCTGCTTGATATAAATGTATGGTCTGAATCCTCTCTCTTGGGCACTCACTGCAATGAGATATTGTACTGTAACAGTAAACTATGAGAAACCTTAAATCCTTCTCTGAGTCATTGCTCTTACAGACCATTCACTCGTCTTGTCAGCATAGCTCTGTTCTTCACAAAAGTGTTTGTGTTTTGCATGATTATAACAGTTTTTGGACTGCAGTTAAATTAGGTAACACAGATCATCCTGTATTGTAACTCACTATTAATTATTCCAGACTGTTTCAGTTCATATATTTATTTAATTGTACTTACCCAACCCTCTCCTATTTGTGAAAAAGGATATATATATCCTATATATATATATTTATATATATAAAATATATATTTTATGAAAAAAACTGATCATAAGTCAGCTTCTGGAATGGCAGAAAAAGGCATTTGAAAAATAGGGTGCTCATGTTTTGTGGTGGAGTTTAAACTAGTTATGCTTTTAAAGCTGGGAAGAAGCTCTTGATTTGACCAAATAACTGATCTAAAAAGACAGAAAGTCTTTTTCAAACCCTGGGCTGTTGAATCCTGTTATATATTCAAGGCAAAACTGGTTGCCAGACTTTGGATCAGAAAGTATTTCTCCTCAGATTAGATTGACTGGTATCTACGTTGTTTCCGAGTCTTTTTTGTACATCTTGGGTTGTGAATCAGCTATGTTCACCTACGTGTTTTTTTATATAGTCAAGTGCAAGTAATGTGCAGTGGTAGTGCCTCAGATTCTTCTGTTGTTAGTTTATGACACAAATTTAATCTCTTCAGAGTGAAATTATATAGTCTAGCTCAAATAATCAGTTTTAACATGGAAATATCTGAATGATTTATAGCAAACGATCAGATACAAGAGTTTAGAAGAAAGATTTAGTGATCTTTTTCTGGCATCAAATTCTGTGCAACTGTGAAGGTATGTCACTGAAAAGTCAGAGTACAGAAGCTATAGAGAAATAACAGTTTTGTAGCTTACTAAGTGAATGTAAAATACTGTACTGTCCCAATTTTCCCCCTTTTAAAATACCATTTTAGTTGGTTCAGCTGTAGTATGATAACACGGGCTGTAAAACAGTCTCATTTTCTTTGCAGTACTGTATGCAGGCAATAGAAACTCTAGTGCAAACTGCTATTTGGACTTATTTCTGTTTCACTTTATTATCATGATTACACTGCAACAGCATTAAGATATTGCAATGGAATAACAGAACATTGTGACAGACCTTGTAGTCTTTTTCCCTACAGGGTGAAACAGTTGTGAAAGACCTGCATATACCATTTCTTTTGTTTAAATTAATTGTCTTTTCTCTAGAGTCTCTCATTCAACTTTATTTAGTTCCCACTGAAATAAATTGACAAACGGACTTTACGTGATATTGGACCGGTCCATTAAGATCTAGTCCAGCAAAGCGCTTAGGCACACAAGTTAAAACCTAGAAGTATTCCCATTAACTGCTGTGGATAGAAGTCTATACAAAAATCTGAGGATGACTTTTCATAAACAGATAGTACATATATTTACTAATCCGTTATATTTTGCTTGACTGACAATTGTAAATTACCCTTTCTAAAGTAATCCTCTGATGAGACTTCTTTTTATTCAAAAACATTGTAAAAGTACTCAGTTTTATCAAAATTTTGAGAATACACGTAAGCATGACTAAAAGGAACAAAAATTATCTCTTCTGGTTAATTATCAGGTTAAGTTTTGAGTAAAGTGATAGGAGACCTATAAAGGAATTCATATAAATCTACTTCTATTCTGGGACAAGGCTTTTTATTTAACTTTTCATAAATTTTACTTCTGTAAAGATGCTGAACATATCTAGTTTACTATATACATTGAAACGACAGTTAAGAAGTACAATTAATTTACTTTAAATATTTGCTATTTTAATTGAAGTAATGCCTACAGATAATGATTAATGTAACCAATACATTTCACAATAAAGTAAACAGTCAATTTCAAGTGGTGGAGAATCTGAACATACATTCAAAAATGAGAAGGATACTAATTGAGCCGATTTTTGCTGACCATAGCTACCTCCAAGCCATTTCTAAACTGATTCTGAAACTCCTCTTGCTGTTCTGCGGTTACTCACATGAGAAACTATATGCACTGTAGTAAAATCCTGTTTTCTTTCAGGCTACATGGGTCATGTTTTTCTGGATTAGACTTAGAAGAAGGCAAAAGAGTAAAACACTCCTTTTGTGTTATTTGGTTTCATTCTTACTGTGTATTTAAGAATGGATTCATCCTAAAGCGTAACAGTTACTTGGAGAGTTCAGCACCATCTCTAATAAGGTAAAGAGTTGTTCCTGGGAGTTTTAAGGGGCATAATTAAGCCAGTAGTAGATAAGGGGAACTTCTCCTGGTGGAAAAACAGTCTATTCAGGCTTGTTTTCCCAGGTGACAATGAAATAAATATTTATTTAAGGACTTTGTTTGTTATATGTTCCCCATAGGAAAAGGGAGGCAGAGTCCAAAGTGCATACACTTTACTCTCCAAAGTAGGCGAGGCAACAAGAGTGGGGAAGAAAAAAAAGAGAAAGCTGTTCATCATCTCTGTTTTACATAAGAAGAGCAAAGTCCAATCATGCTGCATGTCCTTAACCGTATGAAGTCTGCTGATTTTTGAATAATCTTTCAGAGAACGAGACGCAAACCAAGAACAACCTTCACGGTAAGTCAATAATTATTTTTTTAAAATCAGAGATATTTTATAAAATTGAATGATAGCTAAAATAGGGAAAAATCCAAATAACTGCATAGTCTTTTAAATAAACATCTACTTTCTCATTTATTTTGTATATCTGTGCTGAACTGGAGAAAATATAATGCTTATACCATTCAAATGAAGTTAAATGAAGGACCCACTGTTATCAAACGGGTACAAATACAAAATGTAGATGTTTGTAAGCAAACTCCAAACATCTGGACTTGTTTTAACATGTTTATACTTGCTCATTACTAGGATTCACTTGCTGTATATGACATTAATAACTTTATTGATTTTAATAAGTATCTATATTTTTCTTTCAACTAAATGCTCATTGAGATTACTGTCCTTGGCTTAATGGTTATATATTTCTCAGTCAAATATTATTTTATAGGGAGCTATCTTAAATAAATTAAAAATGCGTTCTGAAGATGAAAACAAGCAGAAGCATACTGCAGATGAAAATAGTCATGAGATCACTGCATTCAGCCAAGATCATGAATCTGAAGGCAAACAGTAAGTATTCTATTCTTAAACATTGACAACATTTTCTGTATTGAAGCTTAGAAGATTATATTATCTTATTTTAGTTTTAATTTTATATTTTATTTAATTTCATTTTACTTTATTTTATCAGGAAAGCCTAATAACAGAAAGAATTCTATCAACTTGAAAGTAGCATTGATTGACACATTCATTTGGTGCAGAAGGACCTTTTATCTTTTTCTTTTAAGGACTAAGTGTCCACAGTATTGACTACAGTTTATTGAAAAACAGTTCTAAAATATGATAGACATGATGTCAGAATGGACATTTTGGATACCATTATGTCATCAGCTAAAAATTATGTAAAATATTTAGTGTGGCAGAGAATCAATATTTTACATACTTTGAAAATTGTATTTATTCCCCATCCCCCATGTGCAAAAATTTGATTTTATAAGTTACTTTTTCCCATTTTGAAAGCTATATACTGCTTCAGTTCACGGCTTCCCTGATCAGATAGTGGAACCACCAGCCATTGTTGGTGTTGTTGCACTCTTGAGAGGGATGAACTGGGAAGAGCTTGACTTAAATTTATAGCAGTCAGGAGCTGATGGTGTTTATATACTCAGCTTTTTAAAGAAAAACATCCTAAGAATGCTCAATAAATCATATTCATTTTACACACAATTTTATCCTGTAATATTATTTCATAATTATATTTTTATTGAACTTCGTGAATACCTTGCATTAGTATTTCGGTGAAATGTTGCTTTTTAAATGCACTAAAATTTTCATACCTTTTAAGCAAGGAAAAGAAGAAGAAACCAGAAAAGCCTAAGATGGTCAGCCCATTTACACTGGTAAGATTTATTCTCTCTATATATGCGTACATATATATTCACACATGCACATTTCAAAGTGTACACAAAAAATGGTTAAAGTTATGCTAGAGTACTGCATATATGGTCTTGTCTCTACCAAGTAGTTTGATACTACAGAATATTGGATATAGTATAGCAATCCAACAGTTCTTTTTGTGGATGTAGTTTCATTGAAGAAGCTGTCTTATTACTGATATGGATTCTTAGGAGTCTTCCCTTAGTAAGTTACCATGCTAAAAACACCCATACTAGATACATGTTTGTGAAAGGTAGGGATTTCCATGTTCCATCATTTCTTCCAACACAATGAAAAGGGTGTCCGTGTACCTGAGTTTATGTGTGTTCTTGTCCTCTAAATTACCGGTCAGGTACTAATCACACTAATTAGCCCCATTAATCATTATTCAGTCACCTGAGTCAGCAGTAAAGGCCATGACACTGATGAAACTGACAATTAAAAATTGTCTACTAAAAAGTACTTTAAATTACAGAAATTTTTAATTTACTGTGTTTTTTAAAACAATGCAGTCTGTTAATATTTAATCACAGTAAATCCTAGGTCCTGCTTCAGTAATACTGAAATGTTTTATATTTTGTAGGTTTAGCATGCATAATGCACAGCAATGATATGGCAAATAACAGAAATAAAACTATGGCTTTTCTATACCAGCTTGCACATGTACAACTTCATCATGTCACTATAATTTACAACAGTAAACTTAGTATTTTACAGTACAGAATAAAGCCAATGATCTTGTAACAGATGAGCTCAAACTTTACTAAGGTCAATGGCAAGAGGTATTTAGAATTTCAGTAAGTGTTGATTATGTCTACGATACATTAGGAACAGTTTTCTGACTGCATAATAGTGAATTTACAGTAAAAGGAAATATTGCCCTATTTATCGCAATACCATTAACTTTTTTTTTATAATTTGAACTTCAAATAGCAAACTTAAAAAGGGCAATTTCTTATACCTTGTTTTCATATGGCTTTTCTTACACAGGTGCAGATACTGATACATTAAAATAGTAAATTTCTCTGGTTTTGAGAGTTTATAGTATAGGAGTGCTTATATTAGAATGATTTATTCCTGTACATTTAAATTGTTTCGTAAACTGAATTTCTAATCAGATAAAGTTGTAGTTTTGTGACACTAGGTGTACAATTGATAGCTTTTCCTTGACTTTCTTGCCTTTGTAGACATAACATATTAGCATTCTAATACCACAGTTAGAATGAATTTCTCTTCTCACTCACAGTTTCGCTACTCCAGTTGGTCGGATAAATTACTAATGATACTAGGCACTCTCCTGGCAATAGCCCATGGAAGCAGTCTTCCTATTGCGATGATAATTTTTGGTGATATGACTGATAGCTTTGTTAATTTTGGAGACACAAATTTTACAGGTAAGAATATATCTGCTGTGAAGAGAACAATGGCTCATATTTGGAAAATAGCCAGGGAGATTCAGGCATCTTGACATGAGATATTGATGTCAGAAACCCCAACTTGCTTCTATACTATGATGCAAATTAGTAGCTCTTGTGTTTGCTGTAATAGAGATACACTATGGATTATTTTTTTTTTCCTCCTAATTCTTAGTTTCTGCATTAGTAGACTTTATTTTTAATTTTATGAAATTATCTACTACAATGCACATTCAACAAATCACCTTTAACTGTGGCTAAGATAAATAGAAAGAGGCTGGTTTTCCATCTCCTCAGCATGAGTTCCTGTTGATCCCCTTGCACCAAGTCTGGCAATTATAGTCTGCAGGGTGACTCAGATCAGTAAGTGGATCAAACAGAAAATTTGCTAATGAAAATAAAAGTACTTATTTTCTCTTGGATCAATTTGTTGAATACCCTCATTTGCTAATCAGAAGTATGAAACTGAACACAAAGGAGGGCAGGCATGCACTGCTGGATACAAGAGAGGAGTGATACTGTCACTTCGGTATCAGCTCACAGTCAGACCATACTATGTTGTCCTCTGAATTCACACATTAGATGTTAAACGTGTGAACATTTTTTTTCCTGAAATATTATCTAACAACATTTTATTAAACATTTTAATAAGTGTCTATGGTGATACAGAAAAAATAAACAAATGTGACTATCTTCTGTCCTGCATCAATTTTTTCTGTTATTTTGCTGCTATAAGACAGAAACATGGGCATACTGCCTTTATCAGAACAAGTAATGTATTATTTACTCCTTCTCAAGTACAATAAATTGGTCAGATTTTTATGGTGCAAATGCAAAATGCTGTAGGTGTAGTCTTCTCAAAACGTTTATCACTAAGTTCTCATGTGGGGGAGTAAAATTTTAGGGCCAGTGGCAACATTATAGGCAATGTTTTCATAATGTGTTAAGCTATCTACAGTTACTGATTTGATGCTAATGTCTAGGCCTGTACTATTAATAGGTTTTGACATTATACAAATGCCCTATGTTTTCAGAAAGAAAAAAACAAACCTGAGCGTTTAATGAATGCTGAGGAATCTCAAGTTACACTGATGTAGTTTTGTAGTCACTGGAGTTATGACTATCCTTATATTGTATAATCATTGTTTTTGAATAGGTAGAAGCCTGAAATCGTCACACTCCTCCTTTCATTAAAATCAACTTAATTCAAAGGGAGATGTGGCAACTCAAAATTTGCTTAACAGCATGCAGGAAAACAAATTTGTTAAAATTTGCTCTGTTAAAGGTACTTACCCTTTTCTTCCTTTCTAAGAAAACATTACAGCAATGAATTCCTCCTTAGATCTCGGCAAGCTGGAAGAAGATATGACAAGGTAATTTAGAAATTGATATTTCCCCTTCTTTTATAATGTAGACACATATTTCTGGTCAAGCCATTCTTCTCCCACAGATGTTTTGCATACTTTAAAAAAACATAAAAGCCATGGTTGACTGAATAATGTATGTAACTAAAACTTTGCACATGAGATTATTGGAGGCACTGGGAGGATTCTTGAATGGCCCCAGCCATCCCCAACAATTTCCTTGTAATCTCTTGCTCTCACACATCCCACCCCCTTTTCAGGGGTGCTGTGTGTCCCAATGCCATGTGCATTTCCTTCCTTCTTCCTTCTCTTCCTCTGAATTTATAAACAGTAGTTATGTAAAAAATGATGTTGATTATCATCCATCGATTCCTTGAGCTATGATGATTCACTGATAAAAAGCAGAATTAAAATTGCCAGATAGCACCTGATATGCTGCCAAAGCATCACGTTCAACTAAATTGTCTGGAGTACAGAAAATACAGGGTTACATTATAGGCAACCTTAAATCTAGCATTCTAGAGATGGCAATAGCAGAAGATGATAATCAGTAGGTGCTTCTGCTACAAAGCTTCATAAAGAAAAGGACAAATAAGCTGTTAATAGATGTGTTTTGTTAAGGGGCTTTATTAACCACTGTCCACAGACTTGGTTTATGCAGGATGTCTAAAGTTAAAGTCCATTTTCTTGTACCACTTCACCTTCTTTTCTTCAGGTAGAAGTCTGTTCCTCATTAGGTATTGAAAAATGTCTGACATCTCAGGAATGCTGATATGGTCTTCAAGGCAATTGTCTTTTCTGAAAAGAAGGAGGAAGTCATAGAATCATAGAATGGTTAAAGTTGGAAGGGACCTTAAAGATTACCTAGTTCCACCCCCCCCTGCCATGGGCAGGGACACCTCCCACTACACCAGGTTGCTCAAAGCCCCATCCAACCTGGCCTTGAACACTTCCAGGGATGGGGCATCCACAACTTCTCTGGGCAACCTGTTCCAGTGTCTTACCATTTTCAGACTAAAGAATTTCTTCCTAATACCTAATCTAAATCTACCCTTTTCCAGTTTAAAACTGCTACCCCTCATCCTATCACTACACTCCCTGGTAAAGAGTCCCTCCCCATCTTTCTTTTAGTCCCCCTTTAAGTACTGGAATTCCCCAATAAGGTCTTTGCGGAGCCTTCAGTATTCCAGGCTGAAGAACCCCAACTCTCTCAGCCTGTCTTCATAGGAGAGGTGCTCCAGCACTCTGATCATCTTCGTGGCCCTCTTCTGGATCCACTCCAACAGGTCCATGTCCTTCTTATGTTGGGGACCCCAGAGCTGGACACAGTACTCCAGGTGGGGTCTCACGAGAGCAGAGTAGAGGGGCAGAGTCACCTCCCTTGGCCTGCTGGCCAAGTTTCTTTTGATGCAGCCGGGATGCAGTTGGCTTTCTGTACTGCGAGTGCACATTGCCGGCTCATGTTGAGCTTTTCATCAACCATCACCCCCATGTTCTTCTCCTCAGGGCTGCTCTCAATCCATTCTCCGCCCAGCCTGTATTTGTGCTTGGGGTTGCCCTGACCCATGTGCCGAACCTTGCACTTGGCCTTGTTGAACTTTGTGAGGTTCACATGTGCCCACTCCTCCAGCCTGTCAAGGTCCCTCTGAAAGGTATCCCTTCCCTCCAGAGATAAGGCACTAGCTCTAATAACTCTTGGTGTTTTATATTGAAGTGCATTATCATTTCTGGTAACTGGACTTTAAACTTATAGATCATTTAGATTAAGTAGTTAAGTTTCTAATTAAAAAAAGTATCTGTTTACACCAAAAAAAAAAGTTCTTTACCCTAAAATAATTGAACAAGAGTTAGTTATGAGAAGGCTGTTACTTAGCAATGAAGAACTCACAGAATCACAGAATCACAGAATCACAGAATGGTTAGGGTTGGAAGGGACCTCTGGAGATCATCTAGTCCAACCCCCCTGCCAGAGCAGGGTCACCTACAGCAGGTTGCACAGGACAGCGTCCAGGCGGGTTTTGAATGTCTCCAGAGTGGGAGACTCCACCACCTCTCTGGGCAGCCTGTTCCAGTGCTCCACTACCCTCAAAGTAAAGAAGTTCCTTCTCATGTTAAGATGGAACTTCCTATGTTCAAGTTTATGCCCATTACCCCTCGTCCTATCACTGGGCGCCACTGAAAAAAGACTGCTCCCATCCCCCTGGCATCCTCCCATTAAGTATTTGTAAGTATTAATAAGATCCCCCCTCGATCTTCTTTTCTCTAGACTAAAGAGACCCAAGTCCCTAAGCCTTTCTCCATATGAGAGATGTTCCAATCCCCTAATCATCTTCGTTGCCCTTTGCTGGACCCTCTCCAGCAGTTCCCTATCCTTCTTGAACTGGGGAGCCCAGAACTGGATGCAGTACTCCAGATGCGGCCTCACCAGGGCAGAGTAGAGGGGGAGGATGACCTCCCTCGACCTGCTGGCCACACTCTTCTTGATGCACCCCAGGATGCCATTCACCTTCTTGGCCGCCAGGGCACATTGCTGGCTCATGGTCATCCTGTTGTCCACCAGGACTCCCAGGTCCCCCTCCACAGAGCTGCTCTCCAGGAGGTCAGCCCCCAACCTGTACTGGTGCATGGGGTTATTCCTCCCCAGATGCAGCACCCTACACAACTCCTATGTAATGAGTATGAACTGGGAGGGAATTGGCAATTAGGTTTTATAAGAGAGTATGGACACACAGAGTTCATTGCTCCTGCAACATTTCTGTCACTTAGACTCTGACATGAATGCAAGTAATGCATACACACCTTTGGCAGAATATACTTGTGCCCAGTGATTTGAAAACAAAATTGAAGGCCAAATTGCAGAACAAAATAATTTGTGCATGGGTGAAGTTACACAGCTTTAAAATAAACATATTTTCTTTTTTTTTATTTTTTCAACTCAAGCATATCTAACCTGTATTTTAAAAGCAGGATGCACTCGAATAACACAAGGTATTATTGACCCTTACAGTATAAGAGTAGTGTGTAAATCAATGTGTCACTTTGAAGTCTTTTAGACCAACAACCAATCAGAACTATTTTTGATTAATGGTTTGGTATTCTTTTAATCTCTGAACTCATATCACATCATCTCAATCAAAACCAATAGGAATCCTCCCATTGTCCTCAGTGAGCTATTGTCTAGGAGTCACTACTGCTTACAGAACAGAGTACTGGAAAACAGACAAGCTGATACAGGGGACGTGTAAATGTGAATGTAGATCTACATCAACATCTAAATGTTGAGTACTGCCTGTTCTCAGGACCCTAAGAGATGGTCTGTTTGAGGGAGATCTTTATTAATGTCATGCATGCCATCTTGTCTTTTAGATATTAACTCTGAAAGTACAAATATTAATAAAAAGGAGCCCAAGCGTCTCTTTAGAAACAAATTGTTGAATGAGGAATTTAGTACTTATTAGCAGCACAGGATTAGATTCTCTTTTCTAAAGTTTCTAGGTAGACCCTTGAGTTAGTGTGTTCATTGGTTTGAAGAAGAAGCTATTGGTACCCACCCCCTGTTTCTCTAAGAACACCTGCCAGCAAGTCAAATAACAATAAAAACTGTTTACAAGGACAAAGCTCTCACACAGGTGTGTTCATGTGCTGAACTATACACGTGTACTTCGTTGTGTTTGATACTCAAATAACAGTTTGCCTAAAATTCAACTATTTCTCAAGACAAAAAGAACCATTGTTTTACAATGCAGTGAGCATTTACTGTGTCAAGTTTCAGCAGTGAATTTACAGAATATATTTCATCAGTGTGGAATCTGGCAAAGAGATCAATCCCTTTTGATATAATTTGTCATGAAACAAAGTCCAAAAATATTCTTTGGAGTGATGTAACATCATAAAGTAATTGTCTAAAGTAATTATTGCTGAGTTCTGAAGCAGTGGCCTTGGTTTTAGTTTGGCAGTTTCTGCATAGAGTTTTAATGGAGCTGAAGATGATCGAGGTCAATATTCAACTACCCAGCATTCAGTTAGGCATTAACCTATTTTTATTACACAGTTTGGATACAGTTCATTTCATAATGACTATAGTTCCAAAGTCCCTGACTAATCTGTACAGTATCTTAGCTGCAAAAAAGACTGGATTAAAATTTGAAAATTTTCATCCATATTAATTTGAAAAGTTTCATTCTCTCCTTTTTTTGAGCAGAGCATTTACACACAGATTTCTGCAATTTACTTCTGCCAAGTTTCCTGCTACAGTTCTAAAGAATCAGTATGCATAACTTGCTACATGTGAGTGAAAGTCCTAAGAGGTTTAAAGCTTTTTCCTAATTGTTTGCTTTTATATAGATGCAGTAGTCTTACAATAACATTAAATACACACCACAAATATTTAGCCATTGTTTTTGGTCATGTTCATGAACAGAATCAGTTCAGTTACATTTTTTTTTTGTTTAGTTCTTGTTTAGGTTCACCTGTAACTGATTCTGATGTCAATTCTGAATGAAAAAAATCTGATTTGATTCTGTTTGAATAGTTTAAAACCATGGCTCAAATTCAATTCCAGTTTGAGAAATATAGTGGTTCACACAGTCCTTGGTTTTGATTTGACACCCTGCTCATGGCACAAAGCTGAATTAATGTAAAAGTAAAATATCAGTTATGAATAAAATAGAGAGCAAAAGAATTTTTTATCTAATGGCATTTGCTTGCAGTAGATGTGTCTATAGTAATGCTCTATTCTCAAATAGGTAAATATTTATAGCATGCATGCGTATATACTTATATAGACAGACATGTATGATGTAAGTGTGTGTGTGAATATAGGTATATATGACTAGGTCTGTTTATGTGCGTTAAAACAAAAATGTTATCAAGTTTTTGGAAATCACACATTTAAGTGAAAAGGATATTGTATCTGAAATATAGTTCTAAAATAATCTTATGAGAAAATATATACTGTATTGACAAAAAGAAAAAGAAATTCCTGTCTAACAATAGCTTCGTTTAGTTTATTGAATATCTGAAAACTGATATTAAATACTACTCATAGGAAACTTGGCAAGTTTTACAGAGAAATATAAACTCTAGTATTAACATATACACTCTATTTCAGGTCTGAAACTGAAGAAGTAAGCATCAAGCTAAATACAGACTACTGAGGCAATTTAAACTAATGTCAGAGATTCCTGCCATTTTTTTTATTTCTTTCAGATATGCATACTACTATTCTGCAATAGCAGCTGGTGTTCTTCTTGCTGCTTATGTGCAAACTTCATTTTGGACCCTAGCAGCAGGCCGGCAAATAAAAAAAATTAGAGAAAATTTCTTTCATGCGATTATGAGACAGGAAATTGGATGGTTTGATGTAAATGATGTCGGAGAACTTAACACTCGTCTTCTAGAGTAAGTATACTATACCTTTCCCAATGTTATTTTATCTTACTAAGCATGTATGAGTTACAATATTTTTTAATTTTTATTTTTAAATTGAATTATTTCATTGTGAAATGAAGTTTTCAGGTTTTCTCATGGAGAGTCTCAGAGACTGAACTTCTGATACTGGACTTTCCCAAGGATACCAGAAAAGCATTTTGATAAGCTCCCTTGAACGTTGTGGATGACTAAAGCCCAGCCTATGAGATTACACCCATAAAAGAAAACAGATCATTTCTGTGCACGCTGGGGACTAAACAAAGTTGCTGACTGACCGCAGC
>NW_009649192.1:388996-481826 GCF_000708025.1 Charadrius vociferus | reverse complement strand
GCCAGATATCCCACAGTTTCCAAACAGATCAAAAATTTGGAATTAAGAAAGTGAGAGTAACTTTACACTGTAGGCAGAATTTCAAACTTTTCAGACAAAAACGGGCTTATAGCATTACATTTTCACAAGAAATACAAAATTTTCCTTGACCACACTATATAGTGCTCTATCTTGAAGCAAACTGTTGTTTGGAAGTAATTGAACACTAAAGATTGTCCTCTACACAGATGCCCATGTAACAAACCTGAAAAGTTTTCTTGTGCTTTTTACATTTTCCTTCCTGTCTGAATGTAATTTGTTTTTCAGCGATGTCTCCAAGATTAATGAAGGAATAGGTGACAAAATTGGATTGCTTGTTCAAGCACTAACAACATTTATAACAGGATTTATTGTTGGTCTCATAAGAGGATGGAAATTAACCCTTGTAATACTAGCAGTCAGTCCTGTACTGGGACTTTCAGCAGCCATCTGGGCAAAGGTAGGTTAACACAAATTCAATGCCAGGTTTTATATGAATGAGAGATAATGAAATAAATCTACATAGCTGTAATTCGTACTGTTGGAATGTATTGCTTAGAATTGCTTTAGACAACATCTATGTACATAAGCTCTTAGATGAACTGTATATGAGTACCCTCCTGTAGTATGAATATTATAATCCCCATAGATTGGGCAGACTTGTTTGATTTGTAGCTGTTTCTGCCAATATAACATATTTTTACAGAGAAAAAGAAGTAAGATATACAAATAGAATCCACGTCTGTAACTGTTAAACTTCATCGACATGAGTACTTGTTCTGTTGAAAGGAATAATTGCACCTCCTGAAAAATAAGTGAAAAAAATTAGACCAAGCCTTGGTGTCAGACAGTTTCTTTTCAGTGTTGTTAACAGCTTTGGTAAGAAATTGTAGGCAGACATAGGTGAGAGAAGTACTCAATTACCATGGCATTGGAGTGGCTTACATTTGTAATTTGGAAACCTTCAAATTTTTATAGTATTTTATCTCCCTTCCATTCCACCGATTATATAAGCCTTCTCTTTCTTGAGTGAGTATATTGTGAAAAGGTAGGAGTAGAAAAGTATGTGCTATATATGTCTACTGGCCAAGAGTCTTTATGGACTATGGCCAATGTAAGCCATAGAGCCCTCTGGCTAAGGTAGCCAGAGATGAGAATGAGCTGAAAAGGTCTGCCTGTGGAGAACCACACCAGCCCAGTATGAGCAGTCGCCTAATCTCTACTGGGTGAAAGCAGAGTGGAAAATCCAGCCCTTAGTTGTTGTGAATGGGTAATGTTGAATTATTTGATTGAATTCATAATGTACTTAAGGATTTTGATATTGAACATTCTGCACTCATACATAATATAATCAAAAGGCTTCATATTGGAAGAAAGTAACTGTGATAAAAGCCATTATGAAGTGCTTGAGCTCATTCTGTTTTTTTTAAAGTCAAAATATTTGATCCTGTATTAGGTTCTCTCTGCTTTCACTGACAAAGAGCAAGCTGCATATGCAAAAGCAGGTGCTGTTGCAGAGGAAGTTCTGGCAGCAGTCCGTACTGTAATAGCTTTTGGAGGACAGGAGAAAGAAATTAAAAGGTAAGAACAATGTTTGCTTTCATCAGATGATTTTAAAGTACTCGCTTCAGATGGTTTGAATATTTCTTGTATTTTTGCTGCTGAAAGTCTGTCAAAACAAATAAATCTTGTTCTTCCTGTGTTTTTAGGTAATGGGAAATTGTCTGTTACGGGGTATAATTTTAACTACATGTTGAAAGACAATTAGTTATTTTCTAGATATATTGTCTCTACTCTAGAAAGTGTACAAATTACTTTAAATATCACACAGTGAGAGCTTTAGAGAAAAAAAAGGCCCTGCCAGGAGAAGAGATGATGGTATCCTTGGTAATCTGATTACTCAGTAGTTGTTGTGAAAGTACTAATAAACAATATCTCTATTTCCACTATACTGTAAAACATCATTCTTGTGATATATTTTAACCTTTTATCTTAAGCTAACAATATAATCTCAAAACCTGTCATGAATGGTTCACGATTAAAGTTCACTGACCCGCAGGTTCTTTAGGAACTTGAATGCCAGTCCCTGAACTGCAATGGCCTTTTTTTTCTATATATGAGGTTGACTGATGTTGACCTTTTTAGAGTTACCTAAAGTGTCTGTGCCTGACTACCAGGCTTACCTTTGTACAGTCTTAGGGTTATATATTTTATATATCTTGTACTTTGTGAGTGTTCTTTTTCTAACTTTTCCACAGAGTTTTTGGTGCTGTGTGCCATGGTGCGAGTCTGAATCTATTTTAAAGTTCTATCCTTCTTCCAGATACTATAAAAATTTAGAAGATGCTAAACGGATTGGAATAAAAAAGGCTATTACATCTAATATTTCTATGGGTGCTGCTTTCTTACTGATATATGCATCATATGCACTGGCCTTCTGGTATGGAACTACCTTGGTTATAGCTGATGATTACACTATTGGCAATGTTCTTACAGTAAGTATTAATGAGTAAATTCCCAATAATAGTGAGAAATACTAAAAATACATTAAAGTGTGTATTAGGATGTTATTTCAGTTTAATAAGAATTATGTGCCAAAATTGGCAATATAGCATCCCTTCTTCTTAACAAAAAGACACTCAACACAAAAGTTGACATGTTGTTTCTATAGTATCTCAAAATCTACATCAAGATGAATAAAACATATATTATTTTCAACTGTTTCTACATCTTTTCTGGCTTCCATAAGATCAGACTGATATAAAAACAGTTCAGTCAAAAACTGAAGTACAGTATCCTTTCTAGTTGCTATTTGTTTTCAGATTTGTGGGTCTGGATATATTTTCAGGATGCAAAACCAAATGCTTTTTTTTTAACGCTTGTGTGGTCTAAACAGATCATGTTATTGATACCTTTTTTATATTTTGCTCCATAAGAGCTTGGAATCACTTCTCAGTATTTTTAGAAATCAAGGGGGAGAAAATATACTTGTCACTAGGAAATATGTCACCAACTAACCAAAGAAAGAAAACCATACCTTGTAGGTCATAACTTAAATTCTTCTCTTGATGTGGCAACCATTCTAATTTCATACAAGATATCAAACAAATATGGTAAGAAGAATAACTTTGTTAACCACGATGAAACCCAGCCAGGAGACACTATATATATATTTATATCTTTTTTAAACTACCTGTTTTATTTATGAATCACTCAAGTTTGTGAAAAATGGCTCTGATATGTGTTATTGGCTCTTTTGAATTCACCTATTTTTTTTAAAGGCAGGATGGCATACAGAACATCACAATGAAGTTCATGCCCTTGGTGTAATTTTTTCAATTCAAAGTATTTGCAATTTCAGCTGTCTATGTTGCAGTACATTGGAATGGTGTTTTTATAATGTGAACAAGAGGGTGTTGCCTTATTTGGTATCATGTCTGTGAATAGCCACTGTCAGAGAAAAGATGATGGGTGTGATGGACCTTTGCTCTGATGTACTGTGCCTCTTATTACGATCTCTGTTTGAGCAGTGTGTTTTTATTACTTTTGTTTTGATATTAGCTGAACACAATAAACCATGCTTCTCTGAGAAAATAGTATATTTTCTCTTTTTCTGTTTTTTCTTGCTTGCTTGCACTCACTGTCTTTCATTCCAGCAGAGGGACCCTTTATTACTTTGTGATGGAGAAGTTGTATTTGTATACTTCTATGTCACTGTCACTTTGAAAGCAGAATGATAATGCTTTGCATATCTGTCTTTGTTCTATTGGAAGAGATGCAATATACTTTCTGGTCTTTGGAAAATCTTTTGCCAAATAATGAATTAGTACAATAAATCCCAAGACATCAAGTGTAATTATACATTTTTTGGCATAGATTTTGCAGGTCCCGGGCACTTTTTCACTTCTTAACAATATGTTGGCAACTTTCACATTGTGCAGGAACTTGGTTCTCAGCTGAATCTTAAAAAGCCCTTCTCTTAATGTTATTCTCTGTTTAAGAGAGACCCTTTCATTTTTTCTTTAATTCTTGGGTCCTTGAACAATAAGCATGTTAACAGGCATGGAGGCTCCTGACCCAAAGATATCTAATGTAAACAAATAAATGTAATTCTGTGCTTATATAAGAATTGATATAAACCACCACAAACATTTCTTTCAGGTCTTTTTCTCTGTGTTGATTGGAGCTTTCAGTATTGGTCAGACTGCTCCAAGTATAGAGGCATTTGCTAGTGCAAGAGGAGCTGCCTATGCGATCTTTAATATCATAGACAATGTGAGTATCTTTACGCTCACTCTCATTTCAAAATTGAGAGACCCTTATTTTTAAAGTACAGGGGCTATATATGGATATGAAATTAGTAAGAGTAAATAACAGTGTGTAAAATAAGCAGAAATATAAACATAAAAGCAGATGGAATGTGTAACTATTAGCCAGTTCCTCTTTGTCTTCTGGAGTTATCAGTTCTTGCTTCAAAGGTAAAAGTACTGGATCTGTGAATCACGAGGTGTTGGAGGTATCCTCTAATGTTTTTGTCATGCAGGGCACATTTATGGTGCTATATAGTTATGCGATTACCGCCGATGTAGGTATATGAGCATAGGTTTCAAGTTATCCATGTCACCCCCAGTAGCGTGAGTGTTGGCAAATCAATAAAACACAACCTGGTAATCTGGATATGTATTTCAGTTGCCAAGAGAGCCTGAAATCAGGGAAGCTGTGATTTTACTAGCTAGTGAAGCTCTATGAAATGCAATTGCATGTTTTGGATTATTGTTAAGACATGCTTCAAGTTCTAGACCCACCCAGGATAGAAACAAATACAGTGATAATTAAGAAATCTGTTTCTGCTTAATGATCAGTGGGTTGGTTCTTCTTCTCACATAAATTGTTTCAGCAGAAAGGGCAAAGCTATAAATGAACAGAGTATGAACAGCTCATTAGAGACGGTCTGTTCAGGTTGATCATTAGGCAGTGAAATGAATCTTGAATTATGTCTAGCTGTGGGTACAGTTTTAAAGACAATGTACTAAATTCACACAAAAGCTTAAATAGAAAAATTATTAAAGTATTCTTGCATGAGCAGATGATCAATGTAGTAATGAGGCCACAAAGCATCATGCAATTTACATGTTTCAGAAATCTCACATAAATTACTTTAAAATTACGTTTAATATCTCTGCAGAACAATGGTGTAGGTTTTTTTTCCTTCTTTGTTTTGTTTTGTTTTTTATTTTATTCACACAGGAACCTCAAATTGACAGTTATTCAGAGACAGGTTACAAACCAGACCACATTAAAGGGAACGTGGAATTCCAAAATGTTTACTTCAATTATCCATCCAGACCAGATGTTGAGGTACTGTAAACAAAACTTTATACATATTACAGTTAAACATGTTGATCATTTGTTAGGAAAAAAAAGTTGAAAGTTGGAAAGTGAAAATATAACAATTCCAAGTTGATTCTCTAATTTATATAAAACTACCTTCCTATCACAGTGATTTTAGCTAGAATTATTTACACCTTAGCTAAACATGTTAAATTTTCTGAATATTTTTCTGTCTGAAGCTATAGTCAGTCTGGCTATGTAATAAAATATAAAGATTTATTGCTATCAGAATCTTAATTTATGCATCTAACCCATGTTTTTATATAGTAATAATAACGAGATAGTGGGTTTCAAAAGTACCTTCAATGCAGCTCTGTTAAGATTATATCTAAATCAGTTAAAGACAGCAGATCCAGCAAGGACTTGTTATATATGGAATAGAGATCAGAATCTCTATTTTTCTGTCTAGACAGCAAAAAAGTTGGCTTTTTAAAGCACTGTCATAAATCCAGAATTGTAGTACAGTGGATGTGGAAAACATTTTAATGATTTCTGAAAATATTTTCATAAAGAGTGTCTTTGCACTATGTAATTATTTCCTTCCATACCTTGAAGGAAAATCACTGACCTTAATAAAGGGATCTTCCTTACTTTCAATAGGCAGAAAGGAAAGACACAGAGCTTTCTTTGTAAGACACTTTTACTCGTAAATATGTTAAATATTTTGGCTTTTCCTTCTATCAAGAAAGTGAATGAAGTGGATGTGCTTGATTTTTCTTCATATAGAAATATAAATGAAAGAAAACTGTTGATCTGAGTGGATTATTTTATGAGTTTATACAGGTATGATACCAATAGAGATTTCTCCCCCATAGTTTCAGACATAATAATTATAGGAAATTAAAGGCACACAAAACATTTACTAAGTAATTCATAAATTATACTAAAGAGGAAAATAAGAAGGTCAAATAACTCAGGGTATTTAATTTCTGCCTAAATTTAACCTACCTGACTTTCAAGTTAACTCTTCTTTTCAACAAGATTAAGCGAAGCAAAGTAACTGACAGGCAGGATGAAGGCTGCAAGTTGCTTCCTATCTCACTAGACTAATTTATTTGCTGTCCTTACTCTCTCTTCTCTGTTTGCTTTAAGTTGTTTGAAACAGCCTAAATGGATTTAATTATGGATTTTATTTTGGTATAAGAAAGAGGTTCTGGTCAATAGTCCACTGAAATCAGTGGTAATCCACAGGTTTTTGATCAACTTCTATTTGCTACTTTATTTACATTAGATTTGTTTGAGTTATTCTATATGAAGTCTATAGACTAAATGATCTATAGCATTATTACCAGAAGATTAAATAAGGCTGCTTCATAAATTTTCAATTGTCATTACTTACATTGGTCTTCTTGTTTGGATCTAAAAATATTATTGCCAAATAAGGCATACTAAAAGATGTGATTTGTCTATGCCTCTTGTTCCTAAACAGTGAGATATATTTCACTTGTAAAGCACACAAATACTGGTACTAAGGGTCAAGAGGTAGTGGTGGTGCTGAGGGTAGAAATTTAGAAAGAAAGAGATAGCGACAAGGACACAGGGCTGCAAGGTATTGGGAAGTACATTGGGAGAGTATTAAAATGTATTGGTGCATGCCTGTACATTTAGAATGGAAAAATGGACTTAGCCATGATGCAGATGCTGACATTCAGGTATGCATGGTTCATTGTAGCCTAGTCCTTCTAGGAAGACTAGCAAAAAATATGCTGTTCTTATTTCAATCTACGTTTCCAACCACAGAAGTTTTACAAAGTAGTGAAAGCAGTACAGACCCCTGTACACCTTTTGTCTGTATAAAGTAGAAACAAAAACACTTTATTCCTTTTTTCCTATTGTTGTATCTTCTTACTAGGTGGGCTAAATTATACATACATAGCATGGACATGATAACTGTGTGTCTGTTCTCCAGCCCCACTACACAGCCTAATACAGGTTATATTCTTGAAAATAAAATGAAAGAGCAATTACATGGCGCCAAAAAGCTACATTTACCCTTTGTAAGAGTCCCAAGAAAGGCAAAATTTTGTATCTTTCATGGTTGTGAAATGCTGTATTTTATGCTAACTAGTACAAAAAGGTTATATATTGTGCAATGAAATGTCACTGTTTTAAAGAAGCCCCACCAGCAATTCCAATCAAAAGGGGAAAAAATAAGGATACTTCAAGGTTACTAAAATGACTTTTCCTCCAAAACAATGTAGAGTATATTCTGTCACTTTTAACTGTGACTTTTACTGTAGAATAGTTTTCCTGTAGTTTGCATGGTGCATTAATGAAAAAAGTGAGGCAACATAATACAGAAATATTGCATCATATTGTTTCTATATTATATTTCAGTTGTGGGTAGTAATCATATTATTGTTATTTTGTTGTATCAGCTGGTTCATGATTTGGGTAGTTGTGAAGTGTGTTGTATAATACATTGATATTGGACCAATTGTGATGTAAATATGAAGAAAATGAAGCTGAAGTAATTAGTTACCCAAAATTTAAACTCACATGTTTATAAATCTTATTTTGTACCAGATTCTGCTATAAATAAGAAGGACATTTTATAGTAGTCTTTAGAGCTTCTTCAAATTTACATTGACATTTTTACATAGAGTTATGATTTTGGTCACGTTTCTTACATGCACAGATACTGAAGGGCTTGAATCTCAAGATTAGTTGTGGCCAGACAGTGGCGCTGGTTGGTGGCAGTGGCTGTGGGAAAAGTACAACTGTTCAGCTCATCCAGAGATTTTACGATCCCAAGGAAGGCACGGTAAGATACTTCAAGTGAGAAGACTGCTCTGTGTGTCACAGTTGTTGGAAGCGTAGTTCTAGCCTCACTGCCCTTGTTCCATTGACATGGCAAAGTCTCCCCTAAAAAGGCTTGGGGAGACCTGGACAGAGAGGTTCCTTGACCAAAACACTTAGTAAACAGTTTTTGTCTTCTTCCTTTTGTTTAGGTGACCATTGATGGGCAGGATATTAAGACCTTAAACGTAAGATACCTGCGGGAGATTATTGGTGTGGTGAACCAGGAGCCCGTGCTCTTTGCTACTACCATTGCAGAAAATATTCGTTATGGCCGTGAGGACGTCACCATGGAAGAGATTGAAAAAGCTACCAAGGAAGCGAATGCTTATGACTTCATCATGAAGCTACCCAATGTAAGCAAACCAACTGTCCTTTTTCTGCTGAAATAATTTCTCTTAAAGCATCTTGTGCCAAACAGTTCATTAGAAAGGATTCTTGTAAACAGAGGAAGCTGTTTTCCAGAATATGCAGAACTATGCAGAGCTTCCTCATAACTTTTGAGAATAATGTTAATTTTAAGTCTTTAGGTCATGACTTGATGAGCATTTGAAGAACTATTAGAAATCCAGGGACAGAAACTATTAGGCAGGTATATCCAAGTGGGTGTTTATCCTGTAGTGTTTTAGAGGAAGGAGAAGGTGCTGCCAGGGTTCCTAACACTGATGTACCTTTTCTTTACTCTGCCTTTCTTTGGTGAAAGGGCTGTGCCACAGAATGTTTTGGAAACATGTGTGGTTGTCTTGTAGAAGTTTGAAACCGTGGTTGGAGAAAGAGGGGCCCAGCTGAGTGGAGGCCAGAAGCAAAGAATCGCAATTGCTCGAGCTCTGGTTCGCAATCCTAAAATTCTTCTGCTTGACGAGGCAACGTCAGCTTTGGATACTGAGAGTGAATCAGTTGTGCAGGCAGCACTGGACAAGGTCAGTAGTGTTCTGAAATGAATCAGGTAAGCAGGAGCCTAATTTTTTTTCTGGGAATTTGTTTACTGAGCTGCAAGAAATAGAGACCCTTAAAACACAAAAAGCAAAATTGGATTTGGCAAATATTCTCTGTGCAGAGAATTTTTGGTATCCTGCAGGTATTACAGAGAGAAATCTTGTTTCAGGAATTATATTTTCTGCACGGTTAAGCTTAAATCAACATTTTCTTGGTGTAAATACCACCCACTGCAATTATTTGTCTTATGGACATGCATATTGTTGTCAGGCACCTATTGATGAACTTGTGTTGAAGCCTGACAGGCAAGGTAAGTGCTACCAGCATGTCGTAAGTGATTGTAGCAGTAACATTGCAAGAAACATTCCAAGAAAACATTTGCTTCAGTTAACATGAATATGTCTAGGTGCTTGTTTTGTTCTTAGTGTCATTCTGTATCACTAAGGGACGACTGATCCCTGGTGCAACTCAGGAGTCTCTGTATTCGTACTGGGGCTGTACCCCTAAATGCTATTCTGAATTTACTCAGTTGGATTCTGCTGAAGTACTGTAATGCTTCCTGCTGCTGTTGGATAGAGAAAGACAGTTTGAGAATTATTAATGGAAATACATTTAATAGAGAAGTTAGTTGTCTAGCTTTTATTGATCACATTATCTTATAAATTTGGATCATCATAAACCTTTGGAGAAGATCTAGGGAATCATAGAATGGTTTGGGTTGGAAGAAACCTTTAAGGTACACCTAGTCAAACCTCTCTGCCACAGGCAGGGACATCTTTCACAAGATTAGGTTGCTCAAAGTCCTGTCCAACCTGACTTTGAACACTTCCTATGGTGGAGAATCCACAACTTTTCTGGGTGACCTGTTCCAGTGTCTCACCGCACTCATTGTGAAAAATTTCTTCCTTATATCCACTTGAAATCTACTCTTTTTCAGTTTAAAACCATTGTCCCTTCTCCTGTCTCTACAGGCCCTGGTAAAAAGTCTTTCTCCACCTATCTTATAAGCCCCCTTCATATACTGAAAGGCCACAACAAGGTCTCCCTAGAACCTTCACTATTCCAGGCTGAACAACCTCAACTCTCTCAGCCTGTCTTCATAGGAGAGGTCTTAGCCCCTCTGATCATTTTTGTGGCCCTCCTCTGGACCAACTCTAATATGTCCATGTCTTTCTTGTATGGGGGACTCCAGACCTGGACATAGTACTCCAGGTGGGGTCTCATGAGAGCAGAGTAGAGGGGCAGAATCACCTCCCTCAACCTGCTGGCCATGCTTCCTTTGTTGCAGCCCAGCATGCAGTTGGCTTTCTGGGCTGCAAGTGCAAATTGTTGGCTCGTGTCAAATTTTTCATCCACCAGTATTCCCAAGTCCTTCTCCTCAGGGCTGCTCTCAATCCCTTCGTCCTCCAGTCTGTGTTGATATTGAGGATTACTGTGGCCCAGGTGCAGGACCTTGCACTTGGCCATGTTGAACTTTGTGAGGTTCACATGTGCCCACTCCTCAAGCCTGTCAAGGTTGCTCTGGATGCCATTCCTACTCTCAAGCGAATCAACTGCACCACTCAGCTTGGTGTCATCCGCAAACTTGCTGAGTGTGCACTCAATCCATTTGTCTATATCAATGATGAAGATACTAAATAGTATAGGTCCCAGTATGGACCTTTGAGGCACATCACTGAATATGAACACCATCCATGTTCCAACAAAATTCCACTGCCTGGGATCATTACTTTGGTTGTTTAAACTAAAATTTGCTTGATCATTTTAAAACAGCAAGCTGTGACATTTGATACATTACATGCGACAGGCTTATAAGCATCCAAAGATAGGTAGGTAGTTGAAATGTATTTCACATGAAATTATAGATAATTTTATTTTCACTGGTGCTACTTGAGTCGGAAGTGACTTAAAACACCAACATTTTTTAAATGTCAGTGTGAAATATTTTCTAATACTTCTGAGTATAAACTACCCTTCTCAGATTTTAGGGTTTAAATGATCAACTATGGGCTTAAATATAACTTAGCATTGTTAAAATTTTAAGGTTTGTAATATTGTAACATACTAAAATTTTAAATATGCATAATTTTTTAGATGTCTGTGATCAAAATTTGATGGGTTTATGTTCCACAGTAAAAGACTGTCTCTAATATTAATTTTCATGCTAAAGATCATATTTCTGTTTTAAGGTACTCATTGAAATATATATTGTATGAAATATATATTTTTTATTTTTAAGTTCTATTTTTCTGTGAACCATTTTAATGTTTCCCTTAGGTCTTACTCAACTCTAATATGAAGACGAGCAATTTTTGAATATACTTAGAAATACTCATATTAAATATTGTTATTTCTAGGCAAGAGAAGGACGGACCACAGTAGTAGTAGCTCATCGACTGTCAACAGTCCGAAATGCAGATCTTATAGCTGTGTTCGAAGGCGGAGTTATCACAGAACAAGGGAATCATTTTAAATTGCTTGAGAGAAAGGGAATCTACTACAAACTTGTTAACATGCAGGTACCTTTTTCTCACTAGCTGTTGCCTCATTTTCTTTTTTGTATTCCATGCCCATAGATATTGTATGGTCTCATAAGTATGGGGAATTCTGCAGCGTATTTTGTTACCAGCAAAAAAATAAGTACTTTGAAAGGAGAGTAGTAATTTGAGAGAGAAGACCACTAGTTTTGATACACTCCTATTTAAACCCAGGATACTACATTTTTAATCCTCTAGGGATTTAAACTTAAAAGATTATTTTTATATTTTTCTTTATGCAGTTAACTTAGAGCAGCTGACTACAGTAGTTTGCTATTCCATAGCTTGTCCTTAGTCTATGATAAGATGTAAAATACAGTATCTCATATAGGAGGAATAAAGCATGCATATTTTAAGCTGTTTAATTGTAATCCTTCATACTGAATTTCTTTCTAAAGAAGAAAATGTGTGGAAGAACAAGAGAAAATGTAAAGTAATCCAGCTATGCTGAGTGAAAAAATATGTACACTTTTAAAGTTATATAGCCAGAAACAGAGATTGGAAATTAATATAAATATCAGAAAGACATCAATTATTAAGTGAAGAACAGAATACTTTATTACATTCCAATGTCCCATGTGATAGTTAGGTTATAGCTGAGCTTCACTAGCCTTCTGTGTCGCTAGTGTTTTACTGCATAACCACAACGCCCATTAAACAAACTGAAACTGCTATCTCAGTATGTCAGACTGAAAAGAGTAAGCTAGGCCAACTAAAACATTTCTTTATAAAATAACTATGAGAATTCATTTGCTCCCCGTAAGTTCCAGGTAACTTTGTATTCAAGCAAATGTGATAATGGGAAAAAATAGGAAATATAAAATGGAAAGAAAATAAAAAATAATGGAAAATAACAAAAAAATGGAAAGAAAGCAAAAAAAGTTCTTTTTATTAGAGGTACAAAAAGCAGTAAGAAATAAAAACTTCCTGGAAAAAAAAAGAAATACAAGTTGAAGGCAACTTTGAATACAGTTACTATTAAATACCTCAGTGATGGACAGGCATTTATTTATTCTGTCTCAGAGACTGGCAAAACTACCACCAAAAGTAGGGCTTTTTTTCAGACTGTTCGGATTTTTCAGTTAAAATCTCTCTTTGACCTGTTCCATCCTGAACTCCTGTATTACATTTTAAGTAAAGAATTTTTAAGTGTTCCACAGTAAAGAGGGGTAATTTTTTCTCATTTCATGGATAAACAGTGTATCCACTGAGAACTCATTCAAAAAGATCTCAAGATGGGTGCAAATGATTTTCACTCAATTTAAAACTCTGTTAAGAGTTAATTCATAAAAAGAGAGCAGCTACTTCCGCTCCCCTGCCCTCCACTTAGTATAAGTATTTTCTTGAGAGGTGGGGATACTCTTATATATGAATCAAGTTCTGAAGATAGAGATCTACTCAAACATAATACAGATTTTCATATCTGCTTTATAGCATTATGTATTGTTTTCCCCATATCTTTTTCCACTGAAACAATCAACGCTAGTTTGTCTTTGATTATCTCATAATTTTGAAAATTCAAAGTAATGTATGTATAATTAATCTTAGCATCATGTCCTTCCTTCTTTCAGGCAATAGAAGCTGAAGCTCCATCATCAGAAAAATATGAGAATGCACTTAGTGTCCAAAAAAGTGAATCTGAACCAGAATATGAAGAATTGAGAGAAGAATTCAGGAAAGGATTGAGAAGACGATCAACTCGGAGCAGCATGAAAAAGCCGGGAGCACAAAATGATGATACTGATGAGAAAACTAGTTCACCTGTAAGTATCTTTGCAAAGCTGTTAGTGAACTTTGATTCCTTTCAACAAAGTATGTTAAAATTAAATTCATTCTCCTGCTCTAGAAAGGTTCAAGAAGAAGGAGGCATTTGATAGGGGTGAAAAAAACATGAGAATTTTCTAATTCTATATAGCCTTTGACTGATAATATTCATAACTTGCTTTGTTGTTCTCACCATGAATGATTACACAAATAAAGTGGGACTTAAAAAAGCTATAGTAAGGATGAATTTATTCATGAAAATCTATTTGCTATAAAAGAAGTATACTTACATATATGTGCATACCATACAGATATAGTCTATACACATTAAAAATTCATTTTTGGATCCGAAACAGAACATTTGGCCCAACATACAGCTTTCACAGCAAACCTTACCAAAAAATCATACAGCATGCAAGATTGCATTCATATTTGCAGCAAATACTTTGCCATTATAATTTGCTTAATGTACAATTGCTTTAATTAATCTAGTCATGGATTACACTCAACAGTATGTCCAGAATGAATAATTCAGTCACCATTGACCGATACCAAGAGTATTCAGCAATGAAAATTATATAGATAAACTAAAATATGATGACAAGACCTGTAGATATATTCTAACAGCTCTTTTTTCCTTGTATTAAAATAATAAAAATAAATGTACAGTCAGTTTATTATTCATGTTATTAAAAATTAGACATTTTTAATTCCCCTGAGTAGATTTTGGGAGTAGGAAATTGACCATTAATCTCTCTTTTTCTCCATATTTCTCCGAGTACATACATGTTTGTCATAACAGAATTCACATTTTTTAGGATGAAGAGTTACCTCCAGCTTCATTTGTGAAAATTATGAAGTTGAACAAAACTGAATGGCCATACTTTGTAGCTGGAACTTTATGTGCAATTATCAATGGAGGTTTACAACCTGCATTTGCAATCATATTTTCAGAAATTATAGGGGTAAGTTTGAATACAATATGCAAAAAACTATAAAGCCCACAAAATTTATTTCTAATAAAACCAGGTCTTAAACAATCACTGCATAATGAAGCTGAGGAGTGGATGAAGCACTATTAGAAAAATCTGAAGAATTATATGAGTTTTACAGAATCCTAAAAGTCTTGCTACAACCTGAAATTTGCTCATTGTACCTATATGTCAGATACGCTCAAATTATGCATGAATGCAAATGACTACCAGTTATTAAGAAATATAGGAGTATTTTAGTTGATTTTTTTAAAATGTTCTTCTAAATATTATTTTATAGATTTTTTCAGAAACTGATGACAACATTTTAAGAGAAAAGAGCAACTTATATTCAGTGCTGTTTTTAGTACTTGGGATCATTTCCTTTTTTACTTTCTTTTTTCAGGTATGTTTTATTATTTTAGCTTTATTATAATTGTTCATCATGTTTTAGTAAACAGATTTGAAATTTACTGAAGTCTTATATCTTAATACATGTCTCTAACTTAAACCAGAACCCACATTTATGGTTCTAGATGTGCCTTGTGCTAAATTGAATCTTTATTGACCTAGAGTTACTCATGTGTTAGACACCTTCCATCCTATTCTAACCTCTTAACTTCAGTACTAGCGTTCTTCTTCAGCAGTCAAACACATCTCAGCATGAAACTCTGCATTCTCTTCCACTTTTTTCGGGTGCCACCTAACGGCCATCCCCTCCAGCCTTCACACTGTACCACACTGCCTTCTCACACTCAAGCCCTCCTATTGGAATCTGTTAGTAATTGCAAATCTATGAATCTCATGCCTTAGCTCTCTCCATTCAAGTCTTATCTTATGTGAGCCCCTCCCAAAGATTCCCAAGCCCAGTTCCTCAAGTAACACCCACCATGCTGATACTCAGCTCCTGTTGCTTAAATACTAATGTTTAAACAGTAATATGCCATCCCCTGCTCTCACTGATCTCTATAGACATCTCAACTTTTACAAAAACAAATATTTTATTTTAAGATAGTAATCATAAAGGTGCAAACTTTGGCATTTAAATATTTTTGTATATAGTCTGGTTTATAAGATCTGTATATATTTTTATAGTTTTATCCATTAAATGAGCCTACACAGTGAAATAATAAAGTGCACTTGAGACAGCAGCATAAACAGTCACTTACAAAAACCTCCTGGGTTATTTATGGAATTGTCTTGTTGCACATGCATGCAAGAAGGCCTTGGTTATAGAAGACTGAGTTGTAGATGGCTATGAGAGGTTTGCTCAATTTATTCACGTTCAGATAATGTTTTAAATATGAGTGGGAAGAGATGTAACACCCCCAAACTAGTGACAATGAAAAAAAAATTAAAGTATTCTTATAATCTCTTTATATAGTGCCCATCGCTGATGTTCTTCTGTGATTTTTTCTGTCACATAGTTGTGCAAATTTACTGACAGTATAGGAGCACAGAAAAGATAATGATCCAAGTTAACTGAGAAATATTTGCTGATTAGATTGTACCATACTAGTTTTTCTTAGTATCACATAGTCCACTTCCATCTGTGGCTTGTGTTTTAAGAGTATTCAATTTCACAAATGTAGACTCCAAACAATTAATATTTGTAATCACATAAAGCTGGTAGTGAGCTAAACAAAGCTGATTATAAACACTGAAGTCATACTAAATTGTAGGAAAAGTGTATCTTCCCAAAATTTTAACGACCATATTCCTTTTTTAATTCCATTGGAGTTGATGGGAGTTTTGCATTTGACTTCAATGAACCCAGATAGCCTTATGAAGTCTTTAACATAAAATGAGTGGTCTAAAAATCTCTTGTTTAAATCTGACTTAGGTCAACTCAGATAAAAACAAAGTCAAAGGGTTGATTAGTGATCTTCTCCTTGAAGCACGCTAGTGAAGCAATGTTGGGAAATATTGCTATGCTCTCTATATTTTTTTGAGAAATAATAATTGAATATCTGTACTGTGAAGCTACTAGAATTTATGAATATTAAACCTGGTTTTATATTTGTTTTGTTCAATTAGGACTACAATATTTTATACTTTGACATTGTAGAGACAAAGTATATAAAATATTTATTGTCTAAACACAAAAAATGTAATGGTATGCTAAGCATTGTACCTTTTCTCAAATAGGGTTTCACATTTGGCAAAGCTGGAGAAATTCTTACAATGAGGCTTCGATTCATGGCATTTAAAGCAATGCTTAGACAGGTAAAGATAATAAATATTTTGATTTCAAGGTTTTTAAAAATAATTAATTGTATAGAAATAAAATAACTGTATTCTACATTATTCTATCATATTATGACTTGTCTACAGGGAAGATTCTTTAAATCAGTCTAGAAACCAATATCGTTAGTTACATGTGGCTGAGCAGAGTATCCTTAGAGGGAGAGCCTTAAATCAATACAAGTACAATTGCTTTTTATGTACCCCTTGCAAGGACTTAGATTTACAGCCAAGTTACTATGGCCTGACAAGTTGATGTGCACCGGCAGTATCCCATTATGTGTTCATTTGTCTGCTTTGCTTTCTTGGTGCCCTTTCTCCTCTCAAGAAATGCAACGCAATTCAGCTTACATTGTAACTCTTACTTCAAATGTCTGATTTGAATTGTAATATGTACAGATACGGTTTTATTTATTTATTGAAGGTCTCTTTCAAAGAGTTCCCAAATCTATAATTATTCTTTGTTAACGCAGTAGTGAGATTGTATAGTTAAATCTAAAGCCACTTTCAGAGAATGAAAATATAACTATTTCATAGTGTTTCTAACTAATTCATGTAATTATCTAAATTAGCCTTAATCTTGCATGATTTCAGGATCAATATTTTGGATTGTCACATAGACAATATAATATTTCTGGGGTTTTTTGTCTTGCACATAAAGCTACCTGTAGGCACAGAATTTGCTTTATGTGAACATGACTTTTTCCAATGCAGACAGAAAGTTGTTGTGGTCTGAAAAACTATGATTTATAGATCAGCCTCACTGAAAACCTAATGAAAGAGCTATCTTACAATTGAGTCTTGAGGTCACAAATGCCTGTACTACATCACCAGGTCTTCATTCAATGCATATTACACATGAACGTTTAAATCAGGTATTTGGTCACATTGTGAATAAATTATAACCTGTCTACCTGACCCCAACAATTGAATTTGATCACCTAAAGATCACCTAAGTTCACCTAAATAAACCAGTTTGTTTGGTTGGGATTTTTTTGTCTCATAGCTTCCAAATAATCCTCTTCAGTCTTGGAGAAATGAAGCCATGAATTGGGAGATTTTAACTTGAAAATGCTTTACACTTAATTCATCCCCCAACAGCTTTCCAATTGTGGATTGTCACTGAAGAGTGAAATCCTCCATGGAGATGCAGATTCAGCAGCAGTGCGGGAGGGTAGATGTTGGTTTTGGGAATCCCCCAGGCTGTTCTACTTCCTTCTCAACAGTGACAGTGTACACATCATATCATCCAAAAGTATAAACTTTTTTCTAAAAATACTCATTGTGCAATAAAACAATTAGACTTAATTAAATGTGCAGAACTGATGCACTGACACATACACAGTCTTCTGATACTGAACTTAGTTATATTAGGCAGACCTCAGTTTCACTTTGTAGTTTATATGAAGTGTCCAAAAATTGGTCCTAAGAAAAATGTTTCCTATTGTAGGACATGGCCTGGTTTGATAATTCTAAAAATAGCACTGGAGCATTAACTACAAGACTTGCTAATGATGCCTCACAAGTGAAAGGAGTAAGTAAAATTTTGGTTTGGAATTTTTCATATTTGGTTTGGTATGTAGTAAAGTTGCAGCTTGGGTTTGACTGGTTGGATAACAGTCGCCTTTAACAAATAAAATTTACTATAAAACGATAGCTGGTATAGAATGCACTGATGTGTTTTATAACAATGATGGTAATATGAGTTCACAAAATAATTTCCATATAAATGTTTTTTTTAAAGTTTACTACTGTGCTGCATTGTGATCTTCATTATTAAACAAATTCATTGGCAATCTCTTTATCTAAGTCTGTTTAGAGCTATCTTATATACCTAATGATATGCATCTAAATTTGTTCAGTTTATGACCTCCTATTATTTTTTGGATTATACAGATTCCTTATATGAAAAAAATTAGACACAGTAGCAATAGACTTCTTTTTCCTTGTTACTCTTTGAAGATTCTTTAGGAGTAATTTATGGACTTTCAGGGGTCTGTAATATTAGGCTAAAGAGCACTGAGTACAATTATTCATGTATGTTTAAGTAAATTTTTATGGCTACATGAAGTTATGTGCTTTTTTTCTGAACTGAGGAATTCTGTAGTACCTTTGGCTATATATATTAAAAATTTTCTTCTTCATTGGGCTCTGTGTGATGATTTACAAAGCTAGCTGCCTGATCTACAAAAAGTAACAGGTTTTAATGTTTAACTGTAAACATAAATATGTGATATGCTTAAAGCCTGTTCAGCTTCAAGAGCAGAATTTAGAAACTGCAGTGCAAATTTATGTAATCAGAATATGGGGAGAGAAGAATTAAATGTGATCTAGATATTTTTTTACAAAATCATTTAAGAAAATCCCATTTTGAAAAATAGCAAAACTGAGTTAAGACTTTCTAAATGGTGCTTTGAGAATCAGGAATATTATAGGTGAAAATGCTTTCCTTGTTTAAAATGCAATTACTTTAGCAAGAAATATCTTTTTTCTTCCTCCAGGCAACTGGTGTCAGACTGGCATTAATTGCTCAAAATATAGCTAACCTGGGAACTGGAATTATTATATCATTAATTTATGGCTGGCAGCTGACCCTCCTACTTTTAGCTGTTGTGCCAATCATTGCAGTGGCAGGAATGATTGAAATGAAGATGTTGGCTGGGCATGCTAAAAAAGATAAAAAAGAGCTGGAGGCTGCAGGAAAGGTGAGTCTAGAGAAGTTTTTCTATTTCTGTGTAGTGTATAAAGTCATGTTTACCAAAGCATTGTTGATGGATGTATTACTTCCAAATACAGTACATATATTTAATTTCCAGAGACAGACAGACTTTATGTAGTTGCACTAGTAGACCTACAGACCATAACTGAAGACTTATGTTATTGACTGATATTTATTTTTATAATTTATAAACCCCAGAGTGTGCTAAGCGCTATTCAGGCACATTCTCTTCTCCTTCCTGTTCTGAGTATCTCTATTTTTCTTATTTTGCAACCCTCTTCATTTTGACGTTCTCTTTTTTCTTTTGTCATCCCTTTTTGGCATGTCATCTCTCAAGTATATTATACTGCTTTTTGTTTTCTCTCTTTCATCTTATTAATGTTTGCAGGGGTAATATGTCTATATCCACTGGTTTCTGAGTCTGTTTGCTATTCCTTTATTTTTTGAGTGGAAGAGAAAGATGAGAACTGAAAAGCGAGAAGGCTAGACTCTTATTTAAGAAATTAGATGAAGGCATTTAATGTCACTTCATTCCAAAAATCCTTTTGGAACAGAACAACTATTTCATCACTTCCCAGATATTGCTTTCTTCAAGGTAAAACTTTTCTAAAATCCCTTCATATGTCCTCCTGTTTTTAAAAGTTGTTGAGAAGAAAATCATTTATCTAAGGCCATGTACATAAGGAATAGTATTAATCTTCAGATTTGTTGTTTAAATGTATATGTCTGCATATGTGCTAGCAGTCTAAAGTCCCCTTATAATTATTGGAGATGTCCCAGTGTCTGGGTGATACCATTTCAGAAGGGTATGGGTCTACTCTATGTTCTATGTCGTATCTGCCATGCCTTACCCAAATGTTTTAAGTATCCTGGAGCATCTCCAATGGCACAAGCCACCTGCATGTGGGTAACTTAGTTAAGAGTCCTTCCCACACCAGTTGGCAATCATGGAGAAAGAGACAAGGTAGGCACATAGTGCTTAGGCAGCTGAATTGCTTTCTAGTTCTGTTGAATAGGTATTCATTGACTACACTGGTAGCTTAGACACCTAAATTCAGGTGTCTTAATCTGGATCTGAACCCCCACCCTGTAACTCCTATTTACTAAACGGGTTTTATTTCCTTCCATCATGTCTGTAAAGTTGCTGAAAAACATTATTGTCCCTCCAAGCCCACAGGGAATTCTGTGTAATGATCTTCCCATGGGCTTTTTTGTACAAGCCAAAGGATGTATTTCCTTTCCTTTCAACTGACTATATTTCTTCTGCTTCTTATTTCTAATGGCTACACATTTATTTCATATTGGGTTTTTGTAAGATAAAACAGGAAAAAATTGACAATTCTTGGAATAGGCACTAGAGACTTTCTTAATGGAGCAGATTGTGAAGAATTACCGCAGGTGTTACAAAAATTTGTGATTTTTTTGCAAAGCTTGAGAAAAAAACCTTTCTTTTCTTATCAAGGTATGAGACTTAAGCAAGCACTACACTACAGGCATTTTATTCATTTACCAAGTTTTTTAAAATTAGTTTTCTTCAGTGAAAATGGGGTCCTGCCTGGAAAATTTGCTTTCTGCAAAGGGTTGCTGAAAGTATGTTACTAATGAAAAAAAAAAAAGACTACTCCTTTGAGTATTGGTGAGACAGTATAACTACGAATAAAATCTATTTCATTTCTTTGTTATCATTAACATTGTGTATTACATTCAAATCAATGAGTTAGTCAATTATATGCAAATTTTCAAACAGTGGCACAGGCATTACTGAGGCTATAAGATAATTATATCCCTATATTTTAGAATAAAGATAACAGTACCACAGTTTAAAAATCCTTAGTAACAGTTCATGAAGAAAAATGCTTTCAGGTCTGTGGTTTAACTTAGATAAAAGTAGTGGGGTATGGAAGTTGTTTGTTTCTTTGTTTTAAACTGTAAGTATTTGAGCTGTATCATGAATTGGCATAACTCTGGTGTCCTATAAAACAAAACATACAGGATCACTTTTCAGAATAGAATTTCATTCTGTTCATAGAAGAGAATCATAGAACATCTCAAGTTGGAAGGGACCCATAAGGATCATTGAGTCCAACTCCCTGCTCCTCGCAGGCCTACCTAAAACTGAACCATACGAGTAAGAGCATGGTCCAGATGCTCCTTCAACTCTGACAGGCTTGATGCCGTGACCACTTCCCTGAGAAGCTTGTTCCTGTGACTGACCACCCTCTCAGTGAAGAAGCTTTTTCTAATGTCCAATCTGAGCTTTCCCTGATGCAGTTCCGTATCGTTTCATTGTGTCCTATCACTGGTCACCAGAGAGAGATCAGCACCTCCCCCTCCACTGCCCCACTTGAGAAAGTTGTAGACTGCGATGACATCCCCCCTCCCCCTTCTCTTCTCTAAACTGAACAAACCAAGTGCCCTCAGCCACTCCTAATAAGTCCTGCCCTTGAGACCTTTCATCATCTTGGTTGACATCATCTGAACACACTCTAATAGGTTGATGATGTTCTTATATTAAGGCATCCAAAACTGCACTCAGTACTCAGGGTGGGGCTGCACCATTGCAGTGTAGAGTGGGACAATCACCTCCCTCAACCACCTAGCTAAGCTGTGCTTGATGTACCTCAGGACATGGTTAGCCCTTTTGGCTGAGGTGTCTGAAGAGATATGGTTGTTCCAGGTGTTTGCTGTTGGCTATTTCTAAGCATCGTCCTCTTCTACATGCATATGGACTGAATTGACCATACAGGCTCCTAGCCTTACTGTGTGGTCATTGAGGAAGACTTTATGGGCACCTACATAGACTTAACAGTATACATAAAAGCCTTGAATCAGTTGTTCCCACGTAGGCATGTGTCTACTGCCTTCAAATGTTACTAGATCCCTTTGTGTATGCAAATGACTAAGGTCTAAAGAATCTGCAAGCCTAAAGACGGTATTATTGATCAGATCAAATATTTACTGCTGAGATCTAAGTTAGGCTCTAGGCACAAAAGAAACCTGGACATTCTGGTTATACCCCAACCTCAGTGGACTAGAAGTTGAATGCTGAATTGCCATTTTTCTTATAGAATATCTTCTCCATAATTGTCACTGCTGTCTAATGGTTTTTCACTACTTATTTGGAGGACATTAAAGAGGTCTTATCAGAAAATTCTGAGAATCATCAGAGAATCTCACTGTCATAAAAAGAAAAATGTAAAATGTTTAATTTTGATATCAAAGGTCCATGATTTTAATAACAATTATAAAAATATAAAATTATATTCCAGCAGACTCCTTTTATTGGTTTAGAATAAGAAACTGGAACGCAATCAACTTCTGATTAAAATGTTTGTGTTTCTATTGCAGATTGCCACAGAGGCCATAGAAAATATTAGAACTGTTGTTGGTCTGACCCGAGAAAGAAAATTTGAGTTGATGTATGGAGAACATTTGCATGTACCCTACAGGTATAATAAAAATAACTAAGCTAAAAAAAAATCCATATTTAAACTATAGAATAAATTACAAATATTTACTTGGACTAACATTGATTATTTTTTTTTTTGTTAATGTGTATGATTTAGTGTATAATTTAATTACATCAGAATTAATGTAAATATTTGCATATTTCTGATTAACAAATGCAACCACTAGCCAACATTTTTGTTCTTTGATTTAATTGATTTTCTGTGATAATATTGCTATCTTCTATTGCAATATCTCTTGGTTTGGAAAAATGTTAGTTTTCAGTGAGCTTTAGAAGTCATCTAATATAACCTCCAACCTGAAGTGTTTCAGATATTTAACTAAAAACTTTTTAATGCAAATTGAATATTGCATTAAGCCATTTTTGAAAGTATGAATAGGATTGAAAACATTTGAATAATTACTTGTTGGTTTGTGACTGAAAAAAAAATTGAATATAAATCTGCCTGAACTAAATCAAAATTATAAAGTCTTAAAATAAAAAAACCCCAAAACTAAAAAAAGATACTGTCAATTAAAGTTTTGTTCGTTCCAGAGTTAAGAGTTTCATTTGCAGACATCCATGAGAGAAGTAAAGGACAGGACAGCGTACATACACAGATATGATGAGAGACAAGTAGGCAGGCTACTAATACATCTACCATAATAATTGAGTGGTTTGGGCACAGTGCAGGATGTAAAAGATACTACTTAAGCTTTTTTATCAGGTTGCTAGGTTTTGAGTCCATATCTTACAACTTGCAAGACAGCGGCTACCCATTCTCAGGGTTGACGTTGATGGGATTGCTCCAAGACTTTCATCTTAATGTTGTTCTATTATAAACAAGAATTTATTGCCCTATGGGTCAATTTGTCTGGAAGAGATAGGACATGTGTTTTTCAGTTAATGCTTCAGTGCTTGTTAAACCACTGGTTAGGCAAAGAGTTTCTATTTTATAAAAATTGAGCTTAGACTTTCTGTTATACTGGATTGATGCAGAAATCAGCTATGTAAAGGAGAAGTCACAACAACCTCTTAATTAAAAAAAAAAAAAAGCACTCTTGTGAATCTGGCTCCTCTTTGTTTTGATTTGTGTTTTTTCCAGAAGGAACCATACAGTTGTGACTTAGTAATAGCATCGATAAAATGAAAATACTTTATTTCTTTTTTCTTGCAGAAAATTTTCTCTCTGCCTTGCTTTTAGATATAAGCATAGTTTTATCATCCAAAATCTAATTTCTGCATCATACATGCAGGCTTAATTTTATTTGAAAGAGGAGTTTTGACTGATAAAATTGAAAAGAAACAGATTCTTGAGAGTATAACATTGAACTGTTTAATGTCTTTGTTATTTGGTTAACAAAAAATAGCAAGTAAAGAAAAAATGACAAAAATTTGGCTTTGGCTGAAGGTGAGCTAACAGTTCTGCTCTTTTTTTTTCCTCTTATGTGATGCAGTAGTAAAATTTACATCTTCAAAGTAGTAATCATGGACTGAAACATAAAGTGTTTTAACACTCAAACTATGAGATGGTAAGACAATAATTATACGTAGCAGCTAAGACACCGCCCTTTTGTGTACCCATATTCCAAGCTGTTCTTGGAAGTAAATAAAATTCTGGAAACAAAACTAACTTTTCTTAGACACACACTAATAGGAGACAAGGGATTGTGTTGTTTAAGTATGAATACACTTCCCATTCATAACAGTTGCATCTGAAGTCAATTAGTTGCTTTTTGCATACTGGGACTTAAGTATGATTGCAGGTTTTAATGAAAATATGCATTCTTTCTTACAGAAATTCTGTGAAGAAGGCACATATATTTGGATTTTGTTTTGCCCTTTCACAAGCAATGATGTTCTTTACCTACGCCGGCTGTTTCCGGTTTGGTGCATATCTAGTGGTAAACGGACACATGCAGTATAAAAGTGTGTTTTTGTAAGTATCTCTTTTGCAATCTTTTTTCTATCAGTTCAGAGAAAGGTCTTTGTTTACTCCTAGAGATATCATGAGTGCATTGGGTAAGCTATGACAAAACAGGCAAATTCTTCTGTACTTAAATGTAATGAAAGCATATTACAAAGTGGATTTTCTAGGTGACTACAGAGTCTGAGCTGTTCCAGTAGGCCTGATTTTGGATTTTCTTTTCTCTATTTTCCAGAGGTTGAAACAGTATCCTACTTACATCACTTTGTTTATTCTCACCAATCTTATTGTTCGTGTAGCTGTGAGGTCCTCTGTATATTCTACAAAAAACATAGTTGTAGCTGTTTATTGAAGCATAATACTACTGTAAAAATCTTTTCAAGAATGGGTCATCATAGTCTTTGTTATTTCTATGTCAGGTTTATTCATTGAAATTTGAAATCTTCTCTAAAATACATGTTAAATAGTTGGAGAATGGGATTCCATAAGGTAAATGCTGTTCACTATAAGGGAAGGATAACTAAATTATTTCAGGTGACATCCTGAGAAGAATCTTGTTCATTAAATGAACAATTTTGTGTGGGAAATGAAAGTATGAACCATGAATGTAAGAACAGTGTGTAGAGTACTGTACATACGCATAATCAGGTAGAGCATTTTATGTTTAATTTAGACAGGTATTGCAAATAAAATATCATTCTAATTTGCAGTATTCTTAGAAGGTGTACCATTGCAATCTGGAATTATGCAAGGAATAGTACAATTATCTGTTTCTAAGGACACTTTATAGGCTTCTAAGGACAGAAACTTACAAAAATTAGAGGAATTATCTTGAAATTATACCTTATCCTTAGTTTCTTACCTTTATATTTCAGGGTTATAATTACTGTTTATCCAGCCATTTACCGTAATACCTAAGAGCCCCTATCATAACTGAAGTCCCATTTTTTAGATCCTACATAAACTCAGAAGAAATATAATTTCTGATTTAAGAGGCAATAGGTCAATACAAGTCTATGGAAACAAGTATGAAAAGAATGAGATCTACCAGTAAGGATATCAGTGATCTCAACGCCTAAGAAAGGCCAATAATACAAATTTTTTTTGGCGACCTTATTAAAGATAGTTGACACAGCTCATTTTGACTGGAAGATGTTGGAAAGTGTCTGCATCCTGTCCTCTAGCTGAACATCTCTAGCCAGCTGGGGGAGTGAACTTTCAGTGGTTCAATTAGATTTGGAAGGGAATGTCTGACCTAAAACTGTGTAAGCACTTGTAGGCTGTTCAAATGCAGAATAAATCAGATTAATTTATATAGCTCTGAAGATAAAAATTCATATAAATGAATTTATTTTACTCTGCCTTAAAACAGGCTAAGAGGTCTCATATGTCAATTACCATTTCTCAGTGATCAGTAATCCTATGTTGTGTGAGAGTAATTAATAGCTGAGGACAGCAGGTTCTTGAACCATTCTAATGTAGCCTGTAAAGATACATCTACATTCACCATAAACTGATAATAGTGTAGTTTTCAACCTTTTTTTTGGTGTTGTGAACCCTTTAAATTTTTATCACATAGCTGTGATAACAAATTAAATCTTTATTGTTACTTTGTTACAGGCTTGATTTCTTATTTTTGTTGATGCCTTAAAAATGAATCACTAACTCCCAGAGATCATTGAACCACAGAGAGGAAACCACAGCAACAGCAGAACAGGATTAGAATAATGATTATATCATTTTTCTCCTAGCCTGAGTTGAGACTTCATATAGTCAACCAGTGTTAATAATTCAAGAAATTAGTGCTAATAAGTAACAAAAACACCGAATGTGGGATGAATGCTTGTTTATCTCACTTCATTAAGAGAGGATAAACACAAATTTCTGGAGTTAAATGAGTAATTAAAGCAATAATAGTTGGTTACTACTTTATTCTTTTTAAATTTAGTCCCCTTTTTTCTCTGAGTAAAAGAAAAAGGTGTCTGCAGCTGCATTTCCATTTTCCTTTTCTTCATTGTCTATTTATTGATTTTTTTTTTTCTGATTTCTTTTATAGAGTGTTTTCAGCTGTGGTATTTGGTGCAATGGCATTAGGACAAAGCAGTTCTTTTGCTCCAGACTACGCCAAAGCCAAGATATCGGCAGCCCACTTGTTTCTGCTGTTTGAAAGGGTACCCTCAATAGATAGTTACAGTGAGGAAGGAGAGAAGCCTGTAAGTAAGCCATGTGTAATGGGCAATATTATTTATTGATAATGTGGACAATACTCTTCTCACTTCCTTGAAACTGATTTTTCATCTCCTTCTGACTACTTCCTTATCTCAATGTATCCTTGACACTTTATCCAAACACAACATGGACCAAGTTCTCTATTGTGAGTTCAGCTTTTGCCCACAATGTCTAAAGGTTATTTGTTTTGAAAATCTGATTAAGGTATAACTTGTGTAGAATTCAACCAGCAGAATTATGAGCATTTTCAAATTAGTTCTGTGCTGTACTTTGATTTTATAGCTTCACAAAGATTCAGACTGCAGAGTTAAAGTTAGCATTCCAGAAAATGTGAAACTATTGATTTCAGTGGGGGAAAAAAAAAAACAACCCAACTTCTGCAATTCTAGTTGAATCATCTGTCAAATTGTCTTAAAGATGTAACAGTGATACTATTTCATTTATAGGAAACATTTGGAGGAAGCATAATGATCAAAGATGCAGCATTTAACTACCCAAACCGACCAGAGGTCAAAATCCTCCAGGGTTTGAATCTGAAAGTAGAAAAGGGACAAACCCTGGCTCTTGTTGGTAGCAGTGGCTGTGGAAAGAGTACTGTTGTTCAGCTGCTGGAGAGATTTTATGATCCACTTGATGGAGAAATGGTAAGTGGTTTTGTAACAACATGTTAAGGCAGGGTGTGCTTATTTCATTTTATGTGATGTGATAAAGTATAATATATACTTATGTTATTTTTAAAATATTTTTAATGTTAAAGACAACCAGTGGTTCATCAGGATTCCTAATTTAAATGCTATGAAATAGTATAATGGGAAAAGCCCTGATTTCCCACATTAAAATGAATCAATGGAACAACATCTTTGAGGTAAAAATATACCTGATTCACAGCCTAATGATGGCTTTGAATTCAGAGCAAATTTCCTGAGGTTTTTATGTTAAGAACACTTTAAAAGTTATTAAATATACATATCTACTTCTGTATAATGTAGTAATACAATTTGCTATCTGTTCTTTCCTAAAACAGTGAACACTGACAAAAATAATTTTTATCATGAATTTTGCTTGTCAGAAACATCCTTCAGAGTATGCCCACTTAGCAAGCGATAGATTGTAAATACTTTTAGTAATTTTGGTTTAAAATACATCTAGGGTTTCCTACACTGCTTATTCAGCAACTTTACATATTTTTTTCACATAACGGTATTGTTTATTGCCATTTTCACTTTGATGTAAACATGCTCAGAGATTTTGTTTGAAAAGGAACCCACACATTTTGTGTTGGATGAGGTAAGAATAAGAAGGATTTCAGAACTTGTCTCTGCATCAATACTCGCAAAATATCATGTGATAAATAAGGCCTAGATGCAATGGGCAAGACTTTTCTGAGTTTGGAAATGCCCATACAGGTCCAGTGTAGGAAACTGATGAAGAAAGAAACAGCATATGTGCCCCAAAAGTATGTTTAACCAAGTGAAACTTCATCACCAATGTTTTTGACCTTGTATCCATAAATAACCAACAATGGTTTACTGCAGGGAAAAGCACAGGCCTCTGACATAGAAACCACAAAAGCAGTAGCCTAATTTACAAGCTCAGTTGCACTGTGAACTGAGAGAAAGGAGTGTATGCTTAAAAGCACTGTCAGAAGAACGGCTGTTCACAACAGTAAGTGCTATGCTAGTCTGGTAAACTACAGCTAAAAGTTATGCTATTTGGTATGGTGGACCCAAAATGTGTAACAACTGAGTTCTCTAGCTTTCTCAGTGATTTTTTCACATCAAATAAGGAACAGGAAGCAGAACTTAGCAGTCCACAAATCCAATGGAATTCTAAGGAAAAGAAATAGCAAACACCTATGTGGTTGAAAGCAATTTCTCCTTTCTTGCTTTTTTGCACCCCTTTACATCTGCAGATGTAGAAATTCTGCTACTGATTTCAGTGGATTTTGAATCAGGGTCATTATAGTCTCTTTCCTTTGAAAAACAATTCTATTGATTGCAAATCGGCTGTTCTAGTACAAACTGTGGGATTAGTAGATTAATCACATCCGGTAGCCCTGCTATGAAGAGGGCAGTTCTTCAGTTACCCAGCTGATCATGTTACTCAACACAGAGCCAGAGCACTGCACTGCGTGATTCTAGTGGAGGTATAACAGCCCTCTTAATGTCCTGGTATATTTTTGTCCAAGTTGATATGACTCGTATAACTATGAAACTGATCTATCCAGAAAAAAAATATCTGTTGTCATTTATCTAATAGACAATGATACCAACTCAGTAGCCAAATTTAGCAGGTGTGACTGCGTTGCGAATAAAGAAAACTGGCTGTAAATGACATCTTAAGGAATCCAGAAGTAAATTTTTCTGTTGTCAGGCATTACATCCCAATTAAATTTAAGATTGGATGCTTGGCTTAGAAGTATGTGAATGAATGAATCCAACTCTTCCTTTAATTTGATGGAATACTACTGCCCATCTGTTCCTTCAGTGGGAAAATATAGGCAAAATAGAGAAAAGTTTTCCCATCAAAGAAAGAAATGAAAGAACTTTACCCAAAGTTCTGTGAAGTTGCCTCAGCATATCCTATCTTCCACTTTCAGGTCTTCAAAAACCTGATTAATTCTTGAAGCAAAGGAAAGGACTGAGGCAGATGAAGGGACGATCCTCACTTTTATATAATAGCCCTTAGAAAATTTTGGAGCATAGAGGATAAGGAGGGGAAGGGATTATGTGAGCTTTCAATGTGGTATCTCTAAGGAAAGAGCTGCAATTGCACAACTTCTGTGTAAGAATTTAGAGTAAGTCTCACATACATATATAGTCATGTGACTGAAATTTAAAATGTTTGGTTTCTTAGCTTTTTGATGGCAAAAATGCAAAGACTCTAAATATCCAGTGGCTGAGAGCTCAGATTGGTATCGTCTCACAAGAACCAATCCTGTTTGACTGCACTATTGCTGAAAACATCGCATATGGAGATAACAGTCGGCAGGTGTCACATCAGGAAATTGTTAATGCAGCAAAAGAAGCCAACATTCATTCCTTCATTGAGTCTCTGCCAGATGTAAGTTATTCCTTTTCTCTCCTTCTCAGAACTGGAGGTGACATACTGTGGCAGGGAAAAATTGTGTCCATTTATGATTCCCTGGGGTACAATAATTCCCTGAGACATAAATAGATCTGAAACCAATTTTAAAATCTTATCCATTCTTAATTATGTTTACCATACTTATTTTTACTCAGTGAAACTCCATTGTCAGGTGGGGAGCTGAATATTTAAGATATCAGGAAAGAAAATCCACAAGTATATCTTATTGAGAGCTGGAAGTGTGGGGTGTATTTTTTTTTTTTTTTTAAAGTGAGTTAAACATTTCTTTTTAAGCTCCTATTTATCTCAAGCATATGTAAAAAACTCTGCTAGACTGACAGGTTTCTTATGCATTTCTTCCAGTTATACCTAGTCAGAATTTAAATTTCTAGTATTCCTACAAATTACTAAGAAAGTCTTTTGTGTATATATATATATGACCAACACATAATAATGTAAGAATGAACATCTTGGGTCAGATGAAAGGTCTGCCACACACAAAATCATGCAAGACATATTTACAAATAAGTATTGAAAAAGGCTAAGCATTTAATCACATTTCCCTTGAATTCTCATCTAACTGCATAATTTGTGACTCAAGAACTTCCTAAGGTAGAAATTGTGTTATTTAATAGTTCTGGGTGGGTTTTTCTTCTGTGGGTTTGACAAATCAGTTTCTAACGCATGTCAACTTATATCCAAAACTTCCTGAAGCAAGGAGGTTGCTGGCTTAGTTGTATGTTGTATATATTCAGCTTAATTTGAGGCTATTAGTCTGCTTTTTGCATTTCTTGAAAAAATACAAAGGCCAAAACCCATGACTTTTGCAGATCATATTTAGTTTCTAATGACTTAACAAGATCTGCTCTTTCCAAAATTTTGTAGAGAAATCTTGGGATATATAATGATGTCTCATAAAGCTTTGGTGGTTTTTCCAACCAAATATTTAATAACTGAAAGACTATTTTGACCTATACATGAGTTTTTCTGGAGGCCTGACTGGTCTACCTTAACTGACATAACTAATTTAAAAGCATAACTGCCCAAAACTGTAGTGTAGATATAGATAAAGTGTATAAATGTCTATGTCTATATATAGATATAGTAAGTAATTTGAATTGATACATCACTATTTTTTTCTTCAGGATGAATAAATGTGGGTTAGAATAATGGATTGCTTACGATGCTAGCTTGGAGCATTCAAGGTCAGGGTTTGATCCCCAGTATTGTCATAGACTTTCACTGAGCTTTGGTTTTCTGTCTCCTGATTGAGGATAATGTTTTCTTCCAATCTTAGAGGGAATGTTGCTTTGAATTTATGAAATGCTTGATGCTACAAAGAAGTCTTCCAGTGAAGGATCTATAGATCTGTGGCAGATAGCTAGTCTGCTCATCTGTTTTCAGAGAGCTATTGGCATGGAATATGCGGTTTACAGATGGCTATTGTCAGGGTCAATATGCTTAAATATACTTCAGAATTGATTTGCATTCATAATCTGAACGTGATATATCGTTTGTAGAAATACAATACCCGCGTAGGAGACAAGGGAACTCAGCTTTCTGGTGGTCAGAAACAACGTATTGCTATTGCCCGAGCTCTTGTACGTCAGCCTCAAATTCTGCTACTGGATGAAGCTACGTCTGCCTTAGATACAGAAAGTGAAAAGGTAACTTGATTTGAGCCAGGAGTCTGGAATCTAAATCCATGTTTCTTTGTATAATGATTATTGTTTTCACTTCCACAGATTAAAGCCCAAAGCCTGAAATACGGTGTTTTATGCAAATTGCATATTTATGCTAATAATAAATACAAAGATCATACTCCTTGCAAAAAAAAAAAAAAAGTTTTTTAATCTTTATGGCAGTAGGCAGATTGAAGTAGCAATGAAGAAGGTATTTCTTTGCCTGGAATTCTTCAGGCTTCCATTGGAAAAGTGCTATCAAATTGAATCAGGAGGCACAAATTTCAGAACCTGAAAAGTTTGAGGATGCACCCAGAAAGCCTTTTTTCTGGGAAAAGACTAAATCCTGGTTTCATCAATTTTTTTGCTTCTCCCATTGCTCTCCAGTCCTTGCTATTTGTTCATGGCTAATATGCAAACGTCCAGTGAAAAAAATTGCTAGAACACATATTTCTTTTTTAAGCCCAAAGCTGCAATCTTGGTATAACAGAAGTACATTCTAGCTGTAGAAAATCAACACAGATTCTACATAAGTACTTAGTATTAATAGACAAATATTATAATAAAAATTACAACCCGAAAAACTCAAACCCTATGGACTAAGCTTTGATCAATTCTAGGCATAAAAACATAAGGTTTGAGGGGAAAATGACATTAAATAATTCCAGGATTCTTTATTTTCTTAATTATGTGCCAGTTAGGTCCAGAAATTTAATTTCTTATTTTATTCTGTATTAGTAAACATACAGAGTAAAGAAAAGAAAGCAGAGATTCTTATTAGTATTTTTCTGCTAGTGCTAGCTTTAAAAAAACCATGATTCATAAGAGTCCCTGCAAAATCATGAGCACTAGTATGATAGTAGTTGACTCAAGATTGCTGACTTAACTCCCATATATGATTAATCAGTCATGGAAGGGACCTCTGGAGGTTTCTAATTGAAACTCCTCTTCAAACAAGAGCCAATACGGAATTCAAACTAGGATGCTTAGTGCTGTGTGCAGTAGGGTCCTTGAAAATCTCCAAGGAGATTTATAAGCTGTCTTTTGTCCCTGTTCCAATCCTTGATTATTCCTGCATTAAATATTTCTTTTATCCAGTCAGAACCTCCCCTGTTACAATTTATGACCACTTTCTCTTGTTCCCCTGCCACACGTCTCAGTAATGAGCCTGGTTCCATTTCATCCTCTTAGCTATCATGGCATCATCCACTCTGACAGTTTTGACTCCTTGAAACTCCAGGCTAATTCTAAACCAGGAAGCTAAAGCCACAGATATTCCCTTTCCCTCAGTGTCAATTACAGTTTACTTCACAGATGACAATTGAGGTATATCTCACAACAACTGTCAGAATAGTTCACCTTTTGGTTTGTTCATTGCACAGATTGTCCAGGAAGCACTGGATAAAGCCAGAGAAGGTCGCACCTGCATTGTGATAGCTCACCGCCTCTCCACCATCCAAAATGCTGACAAGATTGCCGTGATCCAGAATGGCAAGGTCATAGAGCAAGGGACCCATCAACAGCTCCTGGCTGAAAAAGGCGTCTACTATTCTCTGGTCAATGTTCAAAGTGGATCATGCAACATGTAAATTAAAGGCAGTACTTATCTCTGAATTGTCACTGTAATTATTTCAATACTGCTATTTTTGTCACTGTAATTATTTCAATATCAGTAGTCAGTCTTATTACTTTTGGTTTTCCTCCTTCCTTTCTTAAGTCCTACAAAACAAAAACTGCTAAGTAAATATGTACCGGTTTCTCACTGCTAGTTTTCATTATTCAAACCACTCTACTATGTGGCCAAAGCATGTGCACTCATAAAAGTAAAAACATACTAAGCCAAATGCAATTAATATTAGCTTGCTTTGAATTCTGTCAAATTCACACTAATCAGGCATGTCTGGTAAATATCCCATAAACATTTTCATGATCAGTAAAAATATTTTTTATTTTGCTATTGCCAGAAACAAACCTCAAGCCTTATCCTTACTGTGCCTGTGGAAGGCACAATCAGTCCTGGCCTATTAGGGTTGTTATCAACTTGTTACGCAAACTTGCAGGTCAGCTGGAGCTTGGCGCTAGATGTCTGTTGCTACCATGTGGAGTTTTAGCCTGGGATGACAGCAAAGGTATTGGAAATATGGGCACAGGCTGAAAACAAAGGTCCCAGAACTGTAAGTACCTCACTGGTGGTCAGTTACTGATCATTGAAGAGGTGCAACTTCAAGAGCTGGGAGAAGACTGCTTTAAGTATAACACAGAAAAGACGCAGCAGATTAAAAAAAAAAAAAAAAACAAACACCACAACTGATGGGCAAGGCAAGGCACAGCACCTGCTGCAGCCTGGGAAAGTAGTATCTGCACATGTCCCAAAGTCCTAGGGGTCAGAGGTCAAGGGCTAAGAAATCTCTAAAGAATGTAATATTTTATAAAAGGAGAAGGTCTTTAGTTTGGGCTTGAAGGAAGGGGAAGGAAGGACACCCTTTTCAGTGTTAGCTTCCTTCATTGAAGAGCTCTTGAATCTGATCACCCTGATGACTGAGACTCTCAAGGACTGTAACCAACGGTGCTAATTACATGGCATCAGCTCTGTGATATTGTATATTAGTTACTAATTTAGGATGACTGTTAAGGAGTAACTGCTTTGAATATGTAGTAATAGTGATTAATGATTATTAAGAACTAACCATTAGCAATGTATATTGTTTTATATATATATGTGTGCAGTAAAGTTTATTTTTAAGTTTAAAACTGGCCTCATTAATCAGTCTTCCACACTTCCGCGATAGCAATTTCTGATTCCCTGAGATTTATACATAGATCTGTCATATCTACATGCAGATATTTATACACACACAGCCTAACTGATAGGCAATTAGGCTCATCAATATACTCATACTACTCTCCAGAACATTAATTGATGCAGTCTTCCTCTTGAATCACCAGTTTTCTTCTGTTCCTGTCTTAGATGGACCACTTTGACTAGCAAATTTCTTTGTTTCCCGTTTATGTATTACTTGATACAATAACATTCTTGTCCATGAGTAAGGCTATTATTCTGCACCATAATATAAATAAGTTATATATGCAATTGCAAGAATAGAATAGATACTCTTTAACATTATAGACTGAAGATTCAAGTGAGAACATATTTATGTTGATTTTCTAAAATAAATCCTGGATTTTAGTCTTTTATTTTTAAAACTAGGCTTTTTAATTTTTCATGATACAATTTCTAATGATTGGATTTGTAATGATTGGATTGTTTCCCCAGCTTGTATCATTTCACAGATGCTTGATTTACCAGTTAAATTTAGCTCTTCCTGAAAATCAGGCAAGAATTGTAAATGTTTTACCACAGACATCTGAAAATCAATTTTGAAAATTTTGGCCATATAGTTTAAAATCTATCTAAGAAATTCATGTCAAATGTAGAAACTTTCCAAAACAATCTATTTTTCTCTATCCTTTTCTTCTGCATTTCCAAAGAAGTATTTCCCCTTGGTTGAAATTTATGCAAATGTCTGCATAAATGCCAAACACTTAACTTTTGGTTGAAAGCAGCTATCAGGAAAGTAAGCACTTTCCTGTAAGGATACTGGATGTTTATTTCCAAATCCACCATAAATGCTTAAATAACTATGCTGCTGATCACAATTGCTTTCCTTTCAGAGTTTCCTTTTGGAAGACCATATTACTACTGTTGTGCTACCACCAGATGCTCATCATGTCATAAAGCTAAAAGGACAGACAAAGACACCTCCAAAAATGTGTACTTCACCATATTCTATTAATACACTTTTACATGATAAAGCTTGATCCAAAGGAAGGGTTGACTGACCTAGGACAATTCTGCTTTAGGGACCATTATTTTACTGCATCTTCCTACAGCACGTAAGAGATATTACTTCCTATCTCTGCCTTTTCAGTTAGGCTCTGAGACATTTTGGTTCACCTTGATATCATAAAATACCTATCTGAGCTCTGAGTCCTCCTCATTGAAATAGCCAGCAATTGTCTTTGACCATAAGCACCCTAAATACTTGATATCTAAAGTAATAGGCCTTTTTCCCTCTGCCTTGTTCTTTTGAGAGCATGCAGCAGTTTCGAGCAGAACTTACCTTTCTGGAGGAAGGTAATCTAACAGTGTTTTTCACACATTTCTTGTGCCTCTTGCCCCATTAGCTTTGGAATAAGTCTTTAGGGAGATGTCAGCATCGACACCACCTTTGCAATCCAAAACACTTTCCAAGCATATGCCACTGACTCTAGGAAAAAGGAACCAAGAGGCACTTAAGTTCAACAGTCTGATAGCACTCTGGCTGAAAACACTAATCAAAAGAGAACTCTCAGAAGAAAAACAGGGTTTAGGTCTAGAAAGCCTTTCCTACTGCAGACTCTTATCAGGATGTTGAATACTACAGTGTCCTATTGCCCAGCATTCTCCAGCATATCCCTACAAGGGCAATTTGTTGTTCCTTACGTGACAAATACTTCACTACTAAGCCCTTCTATAATTTCTGACATAGAGCAAAAGCATAAATAAACTCCAGCATTCTCCCTCCTCTCAAAACATTCTGAAGGAGTATTTCTCACCAATGCCATAGACCATGTACCACCTCCAAAAGACGACTGTAAATCAGTTCTGGATCTCCACTAGTCTCTTCTTTAGGCATTCCCTCAAAGTTCTTCCTGAACTATCCTACATGTCGGAAGATGTTCAACAGTATTCCACCCTGACACTGACTCCCCATCAATCTAGCTTTAATGGAACTGGTTCTCCTTCCTTATGAGTAAATCCTCTGAACCTGTTGTCTCTTTCTTGCTGCTGTACTTGTCCAGGAAAATGACCTTCCTGGTAGCATTCATTTCTGCAATACACTAAAGAGTTCTTTGAAATATTTGTTAATGAGTAATTGTTGTAATCATTCATGGTACAAATAGACATAAAGTTAATCTTTTCCTCAAGAGGTATTGTCTATTTGTACATTTGTAACTCTTCCTCCTATTCCTCTCCCTCAAAATCCAATTTACTTTGTAGACTTGGTCATCGAAAGGAAAGAAGACAACTTGGCAGAGAGGAGAAACATGGCACACGGCCTATGAATACAGGGTAAAAACACCCAACTAGCAATTTTTGTGCAGAAAAAGGCACATTATAAATGTAACTATAGACAGTCTCAATAACTTACTGTCAAGTACTCAGTCTTTCTTCTAGATAATTTCTCTAGAATAATGTCATTTAGTCATACGTTCATTCTGTATTTCTAAAACAGGATGGTATCTTTTATTCTAGTTATTTTAATGCAGTAAACTGAAAACAGAAAGTAAGAAACAGGACCAGCAGCCACTTCAAATCCTTTGCTGTGAATTCCATGGACTGGAGAGATGTAGAGATTCTTGAAAGTAGAGAACAGGAAGGAAAAGTGCAGAGCACACAAGGACAACTGTCTTTAGCAATCCCTGTTGTGAGTACATTTCCTTTTGTCTTTGTATGCTTATTCTTGTGTACATTTCATTCTAGCTGTATTCTGTCAACTAAGGAGATCAGTATACTAATGCTGTTGCTGTAGAGGTCTAGGACAGGGCAGCGTCTAACTGAAAGTAAACATTCATCGTTAAGCTCTGGCCAATGAAGTCTAGGGCACAGTTCATCCCATTCTAGAGTTGCTGTCACTAGCTGGCCCCATTAACAAAAACCTTGTATTGTATCTCTTCATAAAAGGATATAGAATCATAAAATCGTAGAATGGTTTAGGTTGGAAAGGACCTTAAAGATCATTGAGTTCCAACCCCCCTGCCATGGGCAGGGACACCTCCCGCTAGACCAGGTTGCCCAAGGCCACATCCAGCCTGGCCTTGAACACCTCCAGGGATCGGGCCTCAACAACCTCTCTGGGCAACCTGTTCCAGTGCCTAACAACCCTCAAAGTGAAAAACTTCTTCCTAATGTTTAATCTAAACCTGCCCTCTTCCAGTTTATATCCATTCCCCCTCATCCTGTCACTACGTGACCTAGTAAAGAGTCCTTCCCCAATGGACTTCCCAAATGGACTACTTTATATATCAAGTGGCCGAATAATTCAAGGAGAATGTTTCCATAAGACAGTTACATGAATAGCAATACAAAATGTTTCAATATAGTAAATCTGTAAACATTGTCTGCCATAAAGCTGCAGCTTTGTATTTACTAGGACAGAGACATTTTTTCTGGAAATAATAGAAATTCTATGGGGCTGTTTTAAAATGCCCAAACATTTAAAGTCATCAATATTTTAGATAACATAAAAGACTGTGTCTGCATTTATCATGTGTATATAATCTGTCTTAATAGATTTGCTTTAAGTGTCTGTGGGTAGAAATGATATCATTCATTTGCTTAGTAAAGGAGACAAATATGTTAACAATTTTTTTGAATACAGCAAACAATTGTTCTAAGATAAAATAGCATGGTTCTTACATCATCTACCAAGCAGGAAGAGTTTTATTTCTCTGTTACTTCTGACTTGGTTCTCAGGTCACTTAGGAAAATGGGGTAAGTGAATAACTTGATTAATGTGGAACCTAGGAAAATAATTAAGTTCAGGATATGTAAGATGTTAAAATGAAGCAATGTTGAGGGAGAAGGAATGCATATCTGTCTGACAGAGTAACTCCTCGTTCCCACCTGTTTTTCAAGTGTCCTTAATTAGGTCAGCTTTGTTTAGAGCAACATATAAAAAGAGTCAGGGCAGAACTTCGAAAGAATTAATCTACTACAGGTATAAGGTGACTAGCAAGTCAGCATTATCTACTCTCTATTTGCCACTGAGGCTCTGACAAACTGTTTGATTAACATTGGCTTCACACTTTTTTCTTTCTAGGCATTCTTGACTTTTCCCAATATTAATTAATTCTTACCTTCACTTGTACATATATCACATTTTGTACAACTTTTGTTTTGGATTAATCAGTGTGCTTGCTTGTTGTACAAACTCTTCAGTCATTCCTTGACATGCACATATTTCATAGTGATGTAAAACAATACGTCATTTCCGTGGTGTTCAAAAAACAAACAAACAAAATTTATGCACACATTCCAAGGGATGGGTTGAAGAAGGCACTATGGAATGACGACATGTTTCTCCATCCACAAACTCAATTCAACATAGAAATTCCTAATCTAAATTAAGTTTTCCCAAGATTTTCTGTTGGGTAGCTCTACAGAAGATTTATCTCCATGTACCCGTCTATTCTTCAATGTAAAAGAAGATGAGTAATTAAAGATGAGAGTTATTTACATATCTGCTAAATGAGAAACAACTCAGACATTACTTTTCATGCATGCTGGAGTTGAGAATTACAGTTCAGGATGCTAATGTTTCAAGGTTCAGCTTGTTAACGTTACATTCAATGAAGCATGCATCAATCTAGTTTTGCAGATGTTCATAATTTCATTTCCTGCAATTTCCTGAGGAGCTCAATAAATCATCAGAAACTTAGTTGCTCATGTGGCTCTCATTTGAAATCTTTCCTTTGAGGACACGGTTATTCCTTCTAACTCTCATTCTCCCGTTATTACCTATGAGACTTTAAAAATAGAAAGCATGTATGTACTTTCCACCTAAGAATCTTTCATTGATAAAGAAATTCTAAAATATCATTCATAATTTTTCTAGAATTCCTATGAAAAAATGAAAAGCTAAGAGGAATTTCTGTGTCTGAACTTTCACACCAGTTTTCTTTCTTCATTATCACTAATACTATTAATCAATGATTTTTCTTTCTGTGGCCATGTCTTTAATATGCCACATGATGGCCTCATTTGTTCAGACAATAGCGAAGTTAATCTGCTTTTTCTTTTAGAAATTTCCTTTTCTTTTCTTCTTCATGTATATGTTATTCAACACAATATGTACAGTGTTCTGTCTAATCCAAAGAGCAATATTCTTATGAGCTTTTGGTTACTGTCCAGGATCCCCGCTCTTTTTTCTGCCCAAGGGAATAGTATCAATTTACAGTCCTGACAGCATTGCTACCATGTCCCTGAGGTCAGAGTTCTTAAGACCTAGACTAAGGCAGTAGACATTAACTTCTCTTCCCAACTTGTATTATGTTAAGCAGTCCTACTGGAGGAAATCAATGATGATAGATACTGTATATCTTAGCATTTAAATCAAAAACCTTTCCTTTGTTTCTTCTTAATTTAATCTTCCTTGTCACAAAATATATTAAGATAAAGGAGAAGGCTAAAGAAAAGTCTTCCCATGTATTAGAAATATTTCTGAGTATTACAAGAGCAAAAAGGTTTTCATTTAGTCTGGGTAATTTGATTCCAGATATAGAGTTCGAGTGCCATTTTCCTGAGTGAATTACTTCTTTAAGAGATATTACATTCACTATCATTCTACATTGAATTTCAGGTGTCCTATAATTTTTAAAGATCAGATATAGAAATTTACAAAAACATGGTATTAAAATGTTACAGTTATGCTAAAGTGAAACTTATCACCTGCAAGACAATAGGCATTTACCACCAAGATCTGTATTTTATGCTAGGTAAATTTAGTATTTCCTGCTAATAGAAGACAAAAGGGTTATATAATTGCTTGATTTTGCAGCTGTGGACAGGAAAGTCAATGTTTGATTCAATTTAATACACCACAGACTTTAAACCAGATGTACAATGCACTTTTATGTCACCTAAATTAAAATACAAATCTTAAAAAAAAATACCTATATAAATGGACAAACTGGCTTCCATGAGGATACAGAGATAGTTTATTGTCTACGCTGAAGAAAAATCTTTTTCTAGGATGAGATTGCTTCACAAGAAGAAATGTCTAGTGAGTATATTCACAAGTATCATAAAGGAAAACTGTTCTGAGAATATGGTGTCATCCAGAAGACAAAATTAATATAGCTACACAATTTAAAACTTTCAGCTCCCAGCTGTAAAGGAAATGTACATCCACCTGTTTAGTCAGTAAATAGTTCAGTGCTTGAGACACAAAACCAGTGTTGACATTTCTGAGAAGTCTCATGGAGCACTAGCCTAACCTTCTCTGGCTGCTCCTGCTCATCCAGCTTTAGGAGTTTATGTGTGTGTTGCTGCTTGTGCAGTTGAGCACTGGCCATGTCTACAATTGTTGTGCTGTCACCTACAAACACCAGAATAGCAGCTGCAGTCCACCTGCCTGTAACCCCCATCTGCCTCCCTCTTGTGGACAGAGCAAACCCCTCTTTTAGGTGTTTGCCTCGGGATTCCCATATCATTTCCAAAAACAAGCCATCAGAATACTCATGCAAATAAAATGAACTTCTATCTCAGATTAGGTCAACAAAGTTTTGGAATATTCTTTTAATCCACAGCTTTTGTTCCTAAATACTCAAAGCAAATGTTAAGCTTCAGAATACCAACGTATCAGTAAAAAATATTACATCTGGTTCAAGGGGACTAATTTCAACATTTTCAAATGTTTTTGCCTACTAACTTCAGTTTCAGAGATGATAAATAACTGACAAACTAGTCAATTACTTGGATTCCAGTTTACAGATTGAGGTTACATATCTTAGGCATCTGAATATAATTTTTTATCCATTTACCATCATATGCAGTAAGTCATAAAATCTGTCTTCTTAAAAAGTGCATATTAGGGGATTCACATATTAAATAAATACGTGAATTCTACGATATCAATTTGTTCTAGAATTATACGTTTTCTGTGTTTATAGAGGTAGCTACATTATACTATTTGTCATAGTAAATTCTTTAGGTTTACCTTATTATCTTAATTGCATTTGACCTAGAGAATCCATTTTCTGTTACATAGCTGTTCTTCAGCTACAGCTATCTGAAAACCGATGTTGACTTTTGTTTCTAAGTTTCATCAAGTAGAAGTATCAAATGAGCTGGTGGCCAATTCCCCCCAATATGTTCCAGATCGTCAGGTTTATTATGATTCCTTAAATTATAATAAAATATATATATCTAGGATGTCCATGCCAGAGAACAGCTATCTTTAAATAATTCTCAATAACACACCAATGAACTTCTCATTGTGGGTGACAGTGAATGTCCATACACATTACTCTTTTCAGTTATATCCAGAAAAAAAAAAAAAAGAAGCAATGGGTCAAATTCCACCTGAATGTGAGAAAACAGTTCATTATTGTGAGGGTGGTTGAACACTGGAACAAGTTGGTTAGAGAGGTTGTGGACTCTACGTTTAGATATTCAAAACCAGACTAGACATGGCCCTGAGTAACCTGATCTACTTTACCCTTCTTAAGCTAGGGTTTGGACTAGATGATCTCCAGAGGTGCCTCCCAACCTCAGCCATTCTGTGATTCTGTACAGGAAAAATCACGGTCAACCATGTGGATCCAACCAATTAAACCGATCCTCTCTTTATGGTGGCTTCCAGTATGTCAAGACCATTCAGTACATCACAAGCAGTATTAAGAGGAAAGTAGTCATAAAAATAACACTTGAAAATCACTTTCTAAACTTTTGTCCAAAGAGTACGTAAAAGCATCCTGCACCTCAAAGATGACCAGAATATGACAAAAAAAATGTTTTTGGAGTACTTTATGACCTCTGCTCTAATTCCCAGTTTTGACTGACAGCCTGAGCCAAGAAATCAGCCTTGGGTTGTGTCTCCCCAAGGAGAGAGAGGGATGTTTTGTCACTTTTACCAACAAGCCGTCATTTCTAACAGAGTATTTAGCAGATAGCTAACAGAGTATTTAGCAGATACCTAACAGACAGCACAACAGAAAGCCATGCCTTTAGTCAGTGAAAGCCAGGGACTGGCAAACCTTTGTGTTAGGAATTGCAGATTCTCCCCTTCCCCTCTGCCACCTTCTCCTGCCACTGCATTGCAGTAAAGCCCTCAAAGGTCACCCTGAGAACTCACAATGAAAGGAAAACACTTGAGTTCCTCCAAGTTCCTAAGAGTTCTCACATCACCAAACCTCATTCTGACAGTTCAAACTTTTTTTTGGTTTAATTTTGTTTTTTAAGGTTTCCGTCCCTTCTCAACCAACACTATCAAACTCTCAAAAGGCAACACTGATTTTCCAAATACAAACATAACTTTGAGGTGAGCCAATTCAAGAGATAAAATATAGCACAGTTTAAATCCTACTGTAAAATTTACATGCATTATCCATTACCTATTATAAGAGTAGGGCTAAAGAACCTTTATGAGCATTTGTCATTAAGGAAAGTAAATGATTTTCTGCAAACGAACTCTATCTTCTGGGCACGAGAGACCTAAAAGGAACTACACTTACTCCCTTTCAGTTTGATCATGGATGGCTGAACAGCGATAACAAGAGCACCTTCACTTGAACAGCTTATGGCAGGTTCACAGCCCAGTGTAATGGTCTGCTCCAGGAAATGGTGCTTTTTCAGTCATCCTGATTAATTCTGAACCTTACAAGGAATGATTAAAATATGAACAGAGAGACTTCCTTTGGGAGGAGTTAAGAGGAGGCTTCTCAGATGCTTTCAAGAGTGACAATGACAAAACAGGCTCTTCAAAACTACTCATTGCTGAGCACTCCACTTCTGGAGGCAGAGTGTGCACATAGTCCTTTGCAGACCTAGCAGGCTCCAAGGGCACTAGAAAAGGTTGGCGTGCACCAGTTTTTGAACATTTTCCCTCATTAGAGTTTTATGTAAATTGAGCAAAGTCCAACCTCACTGCTTGGTCCTAACCAACTGACTGTTGAACAACCTTCCAGAACAGGTGAAAACAGATTAAGATCATCCCCTTGGTAAATCAGCACATTTATTTGGTCTGAGACAAGTTACCAATGTTCAACAGTGAATATTAGAAACCAAGCTAAAATATCCAGTGAAATTTCATTCTACTTTAAAATACATTTTTCTCTTTATTTTGTATTAATTGTGGTACACTGCAGAAATTTGCATGCTTTGAAATAACATGTTACCAAGGATTGCGTAGAGGACACCACTGTGAGTCCTGCTTAAAAACTGAAGATAAACTGGTTTCAAACAACAAAACAGGATATAGGTTTTCAGATTATTAGCTTTGCATTCTCTCAGTTAAATATTACTGGTAGTTTTTCCTGAGGTACTTTGTTTCTCAAACAGATTAAAATGCATTCTGAAGATGAGGTAAAGTCTTACAGAAATTAAAAAGATGATAATACTGCTGTATCGTACCAGGATTAGGGATCTGAAGGTGAATGGTAAGTATGGTAGTTGATTTCAAAATATTCCTGTGAAAGGTTGGACCAGATGATCTTTGGAGGTCCCTTCCAACCTGGGCTGTTCTAAGATTCTATTCTACTAATGTTTTATTTTTAACTGCATAGGCTTAAATTTTACTGGTAAACAATACAAGAATAATCACACAGTTTTCCTTTTTGGGAGAAGTCTTTGATATCCATTATTCTCTTCAGAAAACATAGGGAAACACAGATATAAAAATGTATTAGTATCTATATCTAAATATGGATAAATATATCTAAATATAGATAAATTGTTAACAGACAAATCCAGTTGAATCCCCCAAGTCAGGGGAAGCTTGTCTGAGGAGCTGAAAGCTTTGCTTGTACCTTGATGCTATGATTGAGAATTTCTATTAGGGTCATAGAAAATTTGGCTGCTCCATTAATTTTTTTGCAAAAATATAGCGACAGCTGTATCTATCCTCTTCTGTTAAAAGGCTGATCCAAAATATTGAGAGAACAGAAGTCAGAGTAGTTAAAGAACAGCTAAGTTACAGGCTTCTCCAAGTTCTCCGAAGGACATGTAACTTTTTTACTAGAATGGAGGGCCAACTGGAGTCAGAAGTCCCACACGCTCTCCTCTCTACCTCTTTCATATTTAAAAAAAAAAAAAAAAGAAACAGATCACGATGGAATATAGATTCCATAATTTAAAGGACTGCATAATATTGTAATTCACTGTTTCCCATGTTATGCAGTCAAAGACACCTACTCCCCACATACCTTTATGGGGGAGGGTCTAGGATGGTTTGAATGGGATTTCTAGGCACCAGAAGCTGACCTGTGTGCATGGTAGAACTGGAAACAGTGAGGATTAATTAAGAGTTTATGAAACTGCTGACTGGCACAGTGCTTTACGTCCTTTAAAATAACTTGCACCGATGACAGCAGGAGAAATACTAGTATTTGATCTGACACTGAACTTTTTAGAGCTGAGAGAAGCCCCATTGCAAAACAGTGGAAAGAGTTTGACATTTTACCTACATCTTAAAACGTGCTGGATGGGTTTAGTTTTAACTGGAGAGCACACGCTGCTTGGGGGTAAAGCTCAGTTTATTCAGGTAACAGCCTTCTCACGCTTCCTGTCTGATGGTTTATAGGTCAAGGACCCTTATTAAAGCTCATCTTCCTCCTTTTTCGTGCAAAAAAAGGAGACATTTAATTCTGATCTAGACAAAAAGCCTTAAATCTTTAATAAATTATCCTGAATTTGTCCATGGAGGGAAGTAGGGTAATTTAGCATTTTAGTGTTCATCAACTTGCAGTCTCTGGCATGTCAGAATGAAGCTTACTGCTATCACTGGTAGTTATACAGTATCAAAAAGCTGTGAAAATGTCAGGTAAAAATATAGTATCTCTTTTTTTTCTCTTTGAATTTATTAAAAAAACCCCACCTACAACCAAAACCCCTGTTTCCCTCTGCAAACGAGGTAGACTTTAATAACATTCTCAGACCCTGGCATATTTCGAAAAAAGGCAAATGAATACAAAATTTGATCATATTTTAGAGTATCCAGTGAAAATCTGATGCACTGCTAATGGAACAAGGTGCCTATTCTTGTTGAAGATTACACTGTCCATTTGCCTGAGCATGTTCCCTTCCAGTCATTGCTGGGAGTGCCCAAGCTAGAGAAATACAGTTTAATCCCAAAGTGGCAACTATGAACAGAACGGTTTATTTTACCTCTGTCTAGGCAAAGACTGATTACTGCTACTTTTTAATCTATCCCTGGTACTGCTTATAATGGCAATGCAATGAATCCAGGTTTTGTACCAAAAAAAGCCCAATCCCAAAACCTGTAATAGTCAGCTAAAGAGTAGTGCTTTAACTAACCTTTTTTTAAGTGAAAATCTTCAGTATGAACATTCAAATTTTTCAAGTGGAAGCAAAACTCCTACATCATTTTAACACTGTCCTTTTGACACAGATCATCTTCCAGCCCCTTAAGCCACGTTAAGATCTCACAGGGCATCTTCTGACAGGACAGGACACTGCCCTGCAAGCTCACAGTGATTTTTCTGAAATTCCACCTGTTCCATTTTTCTTTCTAGTACAAGCCTTCTGACCATCACACAGGCATTGCATTCTTTCTGACACCACCTCCACCTTTTCCAAGTTTGTTTCATTTTCCCCTCTTTGCAGTCCACTTCACATTTTAATAGCCCAGTTTCTTGCAAGTTCAATTCTGTAGGTTAAATTTTATGATTAGAGGGACCGGTCTGCCCGACTGCAGTCTAATGATCTGAAATCAAAGTACTTAGCTGTGTGAGGTCTTTGACAGACAATTGGCAGTAATGTTAGATTGGCCCACCCACCTAGTTTTCCAAAGGCATTTTAAAATATGGTCAATAGCTACCACTACGCAAAGTTTGCAAGAGGACTTTTGCTGCATTATTGAAGTCCCACTGTGGATTTAGTTACAGCTGTTCTTAATACTTTTTCATAGGACCTGTAATTTTAAATGAGTCTTCCATAGGAAGCTTGTAACTTACAGCTAGGCTACATGTTTTGTTCCCAAACCGGAAGACTTATTGAAAGTATTTTTGACAGTGTTCAGGGAAGTGCACTGAGATTACACTAAAAGTTCTTATTTTATATTCCTGTATCTCCTCCTTGCATTTGAACACAATTAAGAGACAATAGTTGTGTTCATAATGCATTAGGCTTGCTTTGATGTTTTAAGTGCTCTTGCTACTTAAAATATAATTTTTTAGAAGTGGGGACAAGAAGCTGCCTGAGAAACTGAATATTGTCAGCCTGTTTACAGTGGTATGTTTCATGCTATTTGCGTGTTTAACAATCCCAGTCTACCATGATGTCTAAAATTTTTTTTATGTATGTATCTCTACTCATGTTGCAGAGCTACACTAGAGACACTTCACTGTTTACGGTACAGAGTACTTGGAGATCTGAAGTGGGAAGGGAAAATGCAGGGGAAAGGAAAGAAAAGGCAGACACAGGAGACGGAGTAAACTAGCTTGAAATGCTGGAGGTTTTTGCTGTGACAGCTACATCCGACAGATGCTGACACAGGTCTATTAACAGATGGATGGGAAGGGGGATATAACACTGACCTGGAATGTGTTTGGAGACACAGAAAGGAAGAAAAGGAAAATGCCCAGCATAAGGGTAGCATATGCCAGAAAATTTATCTCCCACACTAGCCATACTTTCATATGCACCTGGCATCACTGCCTAATGGAATACTCTTTAAAAGGCATTGTCAGAGACAAGGAAATCTTAGCGTCCATTTTCAAGTTATTCTTTTGCAATTGATTCTAACTTATCAGTACTATAGTAATTGCTAACTCGTCTCTTCTCAGCCACTGTCTCACCCAAATCCATATCCAGAAAAAAAAAAGAAAGAGTCACAGCAGATTTTACAATACAGTAGCATTAATTTTTAAACAGGTGGTTTAGAAACACAGAGTTTTAATTTTCTTCTTTTATGTGCAGGCCATAATATTTTTGCATTTTGCATAGTTAGAGCAATCATCGATAAAGGGGACCTTAGGAGGTCATCTGGCCCAATGTCCTTCTCAAAGTCGGGCTAAACAGCAAAGTTAGAGCAGGCTACTCAGAGCCTTGCCCAGGCAAGTTTGGAAAATCTCCAGCAGCTGCAGTTCTAGAGCCTCTCTAGGCACCTGTTCCAGGGCTTGACCACAACCATCTGAAGAAGTTTTTGTAACTTACCATAAGAATTTCTCTCATTACATCTTTAGTTACCTGCCCCTCTTGAGGACTTCAGATGAAACTACTTCTTGTAGCTGTGTTGTGTTGCGGGTGTTAGAAACACAATGGAGCACTGACAAAGTATCCAAAGAGTTAATATCTGTCTTTTCCACACTTTCTTATTTGTTTGGATACAAGTTGGGTTTTTCTCAGGGATATCTTCAAGGTTAATGAAGGAATAGGGGGGAAATGGCAATGTTCTTTCAGGCAGTGATTACCTTTTTCACTGAGTTTATAGTTGTTTTCACGAAAGGTTGGAAATTAACGCTTGTGGTGCTGGCATTCCGTCCTGTTCTGGGATTCTCATCAGCTCTCTGGGCAAAGGTAGGCAAAAAGCATGAGTTTTCAGTAAACTGGTAAACTATATCTTCTATAATCTCATTTGCTATTTGTAAGACTTGAAAATACAATCTGGCTATTAGTAAATTCAGGCCTTGCTCACCTGCAGAAAAGTGTGAATAGGTGTATGATGACACTGGTAGAGCTGAAGAAGTGCAGTGCCCCCACCATGGACACAGCTATCCTGGTGCAAAGTTTATGTAAGTCTAACATATCGTCATATGAATGGGTAAATAAACCATATGATGGCCTTCTTCACTGGACTCCAGGACAACTACACCAAAATAATTGAGTACTGTCAGTAAAAATATATAAATACAGAAATGAAGTAAAATAGCACAGCTGAGGTCATCACAGGTAACTGACAGTAAGTTCTGGCATGAACCTGCAGTGAATCAGGTTTCCTGTGATAAGTCCCGTCTGTGGGCTCTGACCGCAGGGAGAGGAGGGCATTACCCCCAGGGACAGCAGAAGGACTACGGGCAGACACAGCCAGGCAGCCAGCACACTGTGAACTCAGCCCCTTCACCATTAGCTCACATCCCAATAACTTACTGAAAACAGCACATGAGAAGTGGATGCAGACCTCTCTGACAGAGAAAAAGACTTAATCTATAGAAATAGAATTGCTTTTGTCTAGGACTTGCAAAGGGGCATCAGGGTGTCAAGTACCAACTGGCTACTGAATTTTGGTGATATTGGCCAGCCTTGCCCTTTCAGCTGAGATGAAAATCCCAACCTTATTTAACATGTGTAGCCCCTAATACTTCCCAGCACAAGTGCTCTGCTGTAGCTTCATCTGCAGCCTACTGTGTGTCGGGAGCATGAATGTTCCTGTGCTTGTTGGGCAATCGCTTGACACAAACCAGAACTGTCTGATGGTGGTGCAAGCGTTTCTAAGTGTAAGGGATCTTAGTCTGCTCCTCCAACTTTCTGTAATGATGAAAGTATAAAACTGAAAATCCAACCTCACCTTTTGGCAGCAGATAACATGCATTTTTCTAGTTAATATATTTTATGCAATGCAAGCATTGTCATGATGCCCTTCATCAAATTTCTGTCTTGTAAATTAAATGTGGAGTCTTTTGTAAGTCTTTATACATAAAACAAGGCAGATAGGAAATTCAGTGCAATAAATTAAGAATTCGTAGACACCAGAACAAAGCTTGAGCTCATTCTGGTATGGATTGAATGGGAGTGTTAAAATACTTTGCTTCTACACAGATAATTTCTGCATTCACTAACAAAGAGCTAACTGCCTATGCAAGAGCTAGAGCTGTTGCAGAGGAAATTCTGGCAGCAGTTTGAACTGTGGTAGCATTTGGAGGACAGAGAAAAGAAATTGAAAGGTGAGAATAAAGTTTCCATATGTTGGCTGTTTTTATAATAGTGACTGAAGAGGTTTTAAGCTTTTTTATATCTGTGCTGCTGAATTTTTTCTTTTCTTTTTTATTCATTTCAGAAAGAATCACAAAACACGCTGTGATGAAGTCCCTTTTGTAAAGAGTATATGGTCCTACAGGCCTCATAAATCCAGTGAGAGTCGTAAGAAAAAAGGCAGGCACATGGAAAAAAAAGTATAGCACTAAGGTCACAAACCAAGGTCATGCACGTGTATTTATTTGCATTCTACTATGGAAGATCATTCTTGCTATCTTTTTGATCTTTTATATAAAGATAACCAGCATGACACAGTTCATTGACCTACAGTCTTTATCTACACTGAGAGCAGGTTGTACCTTTTGTTGGAGGGTTTGGAGTATGACAGTGTGGTTGAAGGTTTGATCCCTGTTGCAGCGTGCCTGCTAACGAGTTTACACCTGTGACAGGTCAGCAGCTCTTGAAGCCATCCTCTCTGTTATGCTGAGGTGCCAGGGTCTCTAGCTAATACCTAAGGGTCTTTGAGGGGCAGCCTATTTAATCATTCCCACTTGTGACCAAGTGTGTAAGTCCATTTTATCCAGAGCAAAGGCAGGCAGGTGAGTTTGTATTGCCAACATACTGCAGAAAGAAGCTGGGAAAGCAGCTTTGCTCTTGTGTCCTCAGTGAAAGTGACTGGTGGAGCAGGGAAAGCAGGAGCGCCTGCAGCCAGGCTTCTGCCTCATCTGGCAAGCGGCACGTGACTGCAGAGCAGGGGTTATTGCTGGTTCTTGCAGCAGTCCGTACTCACTGTCACCTCCTCTGGGCCACCAGCAACTTATGTTGTAATGTAAGCTTGATTTAATACCTAGATGTGATTAGAATAAAATGCAAACGAGTCTTTATTCCAAACACCTGAAATGAGTGGCGGAGTTGCATATGTTCAGAAAAAAAAAAAATAACCCACACAAAAAAGTCAGAGCCAAGGCTGAAAAAAATTTATTTCATTTAGGTTGGAAAAGAGCTTTAAGATCATTGAGTCCAATGTTAACCTACAACTGCCAAGTCTACCACCAAACCATGTCCCTCAGCACCACATCTACATGTCTTTTAAATACCTCCAGGAATGGTGACTGAACCATTTCCCTGGGCAGCCTGTTCCAATGCTTGATAACCCTTTCAGTGAAGAAATTTTTCCTAATATCCAGTCTAAACCTCCCCTAGTGCGACCTGAGGCCATCTTCCCTCGCCCTAAAGGAAGGAGTGTAATCATGAACACAAAATACTGTTAGTATGCAATGGCTGGATGCGAATGTGTAGGTTACTCCTTCCTTTTGCTCATGTTTTAGATTGTTTCCTCTATTCCTTAATTTATGACTTAAAGGCCCTGAGCGTTTGCATTTGTTACTCACCCCTAACAGCAGGTCTGCCAGTGACTGGGCTGGCAGCTTCATGCTGCTACTTCTAAGAGTAGTTGCAGCTACTTTGCAATGAGACCTGCTATGCCTCTTTGTATGGTGACATTAATATCTAAGATTTCACAGCTCTGTATCATGCTAAAATGTCATTAGAAATCTAAACAATAGGTTTTTTCACTTTTCTTGAAGTGTTGTTCTGCACAGGAACCTCAAATTAATAGTGCATCCAATGCTGGCTATAAACTGAACCACGTTAAAGATAATTTGGAATTCCAAAATGTTTAATTCAATTATCCTGCTAGGCCAGATATTAAGTTATTTTGCATGGAGATGATACAGATTCCTTTTAAGATAACCTGATTGCCTTAGAGAAAAACAGTTGCTATAATTAAAAAAAAAAAAAAAAAAAAAAGTAGTCCTAGAAATAATGGAAACCTTTGCTTTTATCTAGAACTGATAATACATTTTAGCCAGAACTGGTTAGTTAAAAAAATTAAGATCCCACCCTTTAAAATAAAATGTAACTACAAGAAATTTCCACTGAAAGATAAAAGGTTGGAGGTCCTTATAAGTCACAAATAGAATAAAAAACTCTAATTGTCATAATATTCATTTTAAGCCAGTAAAAATGTTATAGCAGTATACTGAGCTGCCAAATTGTCCACACTGTAAGTCTGATTAAAATATTTCTCTGAGAAACTGGCAGCATATCCAATACCTACTTTGTTGTAATTAAAAAGGAAAACCTGCCCTTTGAAAGTAGAGATTGTTTTGTTCAAGGGTTCTTACTAAGATAAGTCTTGACGGACTATTAGAAATCTAGGGACACGAACAATTAGGCAGGTATATCCAAGTGGGTATTTATTCTGTAGTGTTTTAGAGGAAGGAGAAGATGCTGCTGGGGTTCCTAACACTGATGTGCTTTTTCTTTACGATGCCTTTCTTTGGTGATAGGACTGTGCCACAGAATGTTTTGGAAACATGTGTGGTTGTCTTGTAGAAGTTTGTGGTTGGAGAAAGAGGGGCCCAGCTGAGTGGAGGCCAGAAGCAAAGAATCGCAGTTGCCCAAGCTCTGGTTGGCAATCCTAAAATTCTTCTGCCTGACGAGGCAACAGGCAACGTCAGCTTTGGATACTGAGAGTGAATCAGTTGTGCAGGCAGCACAGGACAAGGTCAGTAGTGATCAACGGTGAAGCGTTTTTGAAAGTGCCCATGGAATTCAGTTAATGATATTATGGGTAGGACTGAACTGCAGCAGGCTTTCCCAAACAAGCGTTACTCTAGAGCAGTGGAGAGCTCAACATGAGCTAAGAGCTAAATATTCCCAAGCAGTTTTGGGGATCCATGTGGGCTATGTTCTTTTTAACACCCAGCAAAGTAATTCAAAACCAACTTGGGGGTGTCTTCAAGAGCAGCTGCTACACGTTGCGGCTGTCTAGACATAACTTATAAACCACATAGACAATTGAATTGAAAAAAAAATAGCCAATCCTGTATTTCTTGTTGTCTGCTCTAAGCAAGTGTATGAACCAGTTACAAAATAGTTCCACCTATTCCTCCAGCTGAATCAATCATTTTCGTTGTTTTTCCTCTCCCTCTGTTTCTCTCTCTCATGCTCTGGCTGAACACAAAGTCCCACCATTGCATAAATATTTTCAGCAACAATCACAGTTTATCTATGGACATTATCTTTATAAAGCATTTTTCCACCTTATGCTATTCTGCTTCAAGAGAAATACTTTACCCATTGTGCAGGGTTGTGTCTGGAAGACTAATATAGCAAACTCTATGTTCTCATGTTCAAAGATATTTTAGCCTATAATATTTACTCGGATGCCTAATTGCCACTAATTTCAGCAAGAGTTAGACTCTTTGTCCACTAGTCCTAATTCCTGACAATCCACACTACTGTGTGAAACTACGCTAGCTGGCACACACAAGGATCTTTCTCCCAACCCATGCCCTGTTAAAGTGAATCCCAGAGACAGGAGGGCAGAGAACTGTTGATTGAGACATATTTGGTGGGATCCCAACTAACTTCTGCAATATAAAACTTGTGCAGCTAGTTTAAACAAGTTACTTGGCCTCTCACCTCCCCCACCTGTCTTTAATGTATGTTGTATGGTGAGATGAATCTCCCTGAGCATGCCAGCAAGACTTGCTCAGACTAGACTAGCTCTGATTGCTGATGTTAAGCAAGATGAAGCTAAGCTGCTGCGTGCCAAGCATTCATTTGTCCTCCTCTTGCCTACTTTTTCTCTTCCTCGCTGTGCTAAGCATGTACCTCTACAGAAGGCTTCCATCAGATCTAGAGTAGACCACTTTTCCCTGCAGCCTTTACCAAACCTCTGCTGAATGTGTTTGCTATTTATGTGGATGGGGCATTAAGAAAATGCATATTATTTTTTATGGGATGGCTTGAATGGCTGTTATTTCCAGTTTGTAATATCACATAACAATATTAAGATACCATGTTTAGCTGGAAATTCACTTAGAATATTCCACATATTACATATTTCTCTTTTATTTCTTAATTGTAAAACACTTATTAAGCCATTATTCTAGGAGTTCAAAATGTTAAGATTCTTAAACTGAATTATATAAAGCTTGGATTCACTTTTTGGGTCGCTAGATATTAATACCAATTTATCCCACTGCAGAGTTAACAATGTGCCTGTAAATACATCTTTGTTGTGTCAAACTACATACTTCTGGGATTTATTTTATTATTTGTAAGTAATTAAAAAGATGGAAAAACAATGTGAGTAATAGAAGTATGATTTTAAGTATGATTTTAGATCGCTATTTTTGGCTAAGTCAAATGAGAAATTTAGAGCAAGTAAAATTTCTAAGTGATTAATTTTTAACATTTGTGAAATGCTCTGAAAGAGAATTGTCACTGACATGCGTAATGGTAGATAGTCTTTTTCCAGTGGAAACTGGATACAGAACCTGGGAACATATTGAAGGGGCAGTTTCAAAAAAAAGAACCTTTAGATATTTGTGTTTAGAAAGAAATAAATTGACATGAAAAAAACAGAGTGCATTAATTTATATTTTCAAATAAAGTATGTTTTGCTGTATTTGATTTAACTTACATTTTTGCTTTAGTTTACCTTGGAGGAATGGAAAAATATTGTGAAATTCAAAATTTCTCAGTTGATAATTTTGATCTTTACTAGAACATCTTTTCCAAGGAAAATTTTTCAGTTAAAATATTTTGTTCAACTCTAGTATGAAGATGGGAAATACTATCTGTACCTGACAATACTGACGTGGAGCCATTGTTAGACTGTTCCCAGGCCATCGTTTCTCAATGGTTCGAAATGCAGATCTCATAGCTGCACTTGAAAATTGTGTCATCACAGAACAAGGGACTCATAATGAATCAATAGAACAGAATGGAATTTACTACAAGCCTGTTAATCTGCAGGTAGCTTTCTCATGAAAATTGTTTCATAGCTTTTATCATATTGTGTTATTGACGTAACTGAATTGAATTGCTCCCAAAGGTGCCTCCAGTTTTGCAGTGTATTCTCCATAGAGAAACTCTAGGGGGGGGAAAAGCTTCCCTGAAGAGTACCAAACTTCACATAAAGAGAACTTCATATGAAGTAAAATATGCAAGTTTAATTCAAAGTTGTGAATTACAAGAATTCTAACCAAGAAAGTTTCTTTACAAGTACGACATTAAAAATAAAGTGTGTGAGAAGGTAAAAATGAAGATTGTGGCAAAAAATGAAGTTTTGGAGCTGATCGCTTCTCAGACTACTTTTCCAAATCATAGAATTATAAAATAGCTCAGGTTGGAGGGGACCTCGGTGGCTCATCTCATCCAACCCCCGCTGAATGCAGGGAGGAATCTGAGGTCAGAGTGGGTTGCTCAAGGCCATGTCCTGTTCAGTTTGGAATACCTCCAAGGATGGAGACTCCACACCCTCCTCAAGTCACCTGCTCCAGTGTCTCCCACTCTCATTTTGAAAACTCAAACTCTTTTATGCAAGAGCTTTTGCAAATCACCGTATCTTGCTGACTCAGGCTCCTGAAGTTTTGTCATGCAGACATAGTCTATCTTGAATATTTTTATTATCTCTCAAGCTATCTCCTGAACTTCTCAAGCAGTTTCTCTCAGGCCTTAACATTGAAGCAGCAGGAAGTCTTGCTCCTATTCTTCATGGCTCTCTCATGTTGAAAGTCCCTCTTGTTGACTTTCTGATTCATTTTAAAGAGGATTTTTGGTGGGCCTCTTCAGTTAACTTAGCTAATTCTCCTGTATGTTTTCAGAACAGTTTAACCCAACAAAAAAAAATCTCTGTGGTTAAAACAAACTCCCCCGCTCTGATAAGTATTAACGTATTGGCAAGTTTTTCACTGAGTATAGAGAGGACTTAATGAAACTTCAATACTTGATCAGGCTTTGTAAAATTACTGAATTCTTACCAATCTTTCATTTACTTAATATGAATTGTTGTTGGTTTTTATTGTCTTTTATTTAAAATTGATATATGTCTTTTATTTAGAATTTATCATCATTTGAAACTACAGGAAAGTACAGAGTCATAGAACCATAGAATGGTTTGTGTTGGAAGGGACTTTAAAGATCATCTAGTGCCAGCCCCCCTGCCATGGGCAGGGACACCTTCCACTAAACCAAGCTGCTCAAAGCCCCATCCAACCTGGCCTTGAACACTTCCAGGGATGGGGCATCCACAACTTCTCTGGGCAACCTGTTCCAGTGTGTCACGACCCTCAGAGAAAATAATTTCTTCCTTATATCTAATCTAAATCTCCCCTCTTCCAGTTGACAACCAATACCCCTCACCCCATCACTACACTCCCTGATAAAGAGTCCCTCCCCAGCTATCCTGTAGGCCCCCTTTAGGTACTAGAAGGCCTCTATAAGGTCTTCCAGGGGCCTTCTCTTCTCCAGGCTGAACAACCCCAACTCTCTTCAGACTGTCCTCACGGGGGAGTTGCTCCAGCCCTCTGATCACCTTTGTGGCCCTCCTCTGGACCTACGCAAGCAGGTCTATGTCTTTCTTGTGCTGGGGGCTCCAGAGCTGAACACAGTACTCCAGGTGGGGTCTTATGAGAGTGGAGTAGAGGGGCAGGATCACCTCCCTCGACCTGCTGGCTGCGCTTCTTTTGATGCAGCTCAAGCTACAATTAGCTTTCTGGGCTGTGAGTGCACATTGCCAGCTCATATTCAGTTTTTCATCCAACAATACCCCCAACTCCTTCTCCTCAGGGCTGCTCTCAGTCCACTCATTGCCCAGGCCATATCCATGTTGAATTGCCCCAACTCTGATGCAGAACCTTGTACTTGGCCTTGTTAAACTTCATGAAGTTTGCACAGGCCCACCTCTCTAGCCTGTCAGGGTCACTCTGGATGGCCACAAAAAATGTTTAGCATCATACTGTGCTTCATTTTAGGCATCAGGAACTGAGGATCCATTACAGGAAGAAGGTAACACACCAGCTGTCTCAGAGGATCCATACTGACTGGATGGAAAAGACAATCTGCTCAGAAAAGTATAAATAGGTTCAGAGCACAGCACAATGAACTTGATGTAAAAGCTGTTCAGCTTTTGAATGCCTTTGTATTCTTACCTGCATGTGTATTCTGTAACTAATGAGATAAGAAAGAAACGTGATCCCACTCAAGAAGGAGTAACTTTTTAATAAAATGTGTGAAAGCAGCCTACGTGTCTGATTAAAGACTCATAAATTGACAAAATCACACAAGAGTTCTACGGAAACAGTCCTTTCCCCTGAAGCTAAAATTAATTTTTTGTTGTGATGCTTGATATTTGAGTAATATTATGAAACAGAATTATTTGACTATGGGAATAGCCTAAGTAGCAAGTTAATTCGTTAAACTACAGAGCAAAAAAATCCCTGGTAATTAGTCATATAACTCAACACATCCTGAGTAGAGAATAATTACTATTTTTGTCCAAATGTTTTGCTATCTATTGTCTAAAATGTCTGTGTTAGCAAATAAATTCCTGAAAATTAAGGTATAATTATCAAGCTGGCTAATGACCTAAAGTTGCAAGAGATTATACTCACCAATGAGTAAGGAGAAATTCTTTTAACATTCAATACCATCAAATGCAAAAAATTGGTTTAAATTCACAAGTTCTTTTTCTGGATAGTCCCACAAGAGGTAAGTGGGATTTGTGACAAATCCTTTCAGGGAAAGGCTCAAATTGTTATTGTTGGAAGGAATGAGGGCTTATATAGCATTCATTGGTCTTGTCCTTCTTTTATGTTATTAATATTGGGTACTGAGTAAGAGTAAGAAATTCTGCTATTAATACGGTTTTTAAAGACCAGTTATTTTGGGGTTTTCCAACGTGGAATATGGGGTAAGGAGCATATTACAAAGAATATGCATGTCCCTCTCTTCCATCTGTTAATGTATTGTATTTATCCTGATGAAATCCTTCTATTTTAGGATAAATTAATAGCAATACTTTGTTATTGGAAATTTATGTGCAATTATCAATGGCATCTTGCAACCCATATCTTCAGTCATCATTTCAGACATTATAGGGGTGAATATAAAACAAAGAAGTAAAAATCTTCATTGTATGCTTCACCTTTTGTCACTATCTCCTAATTATCTCTATGATAAACCAATAAAATGACACTTTTTTTTCAATTTGCACTGTAAAGGTAAGGAACAGGCAAAGCTCCTTGCTATGGACAATGCAAAATAGCTGCTCAATGTCTCACAGAGCAGTGATGCAAATTGCACATCCTCAAGCAGATCAACTCACTGATGTGGAATGAGGAGAGGTTCTCCTGTGACCTCTCTGAATCTGCTTCACCCTTTTCCCTTTAGAGAAAGCAATACGTCAGCGTGGGTAGTGCGGGCCTGAAAGATGATCCTTGTGCTGTCTTGCCCAACTGTGCTCGGCCATAGCCCTTCAGAAAATATGATGTAACACAATGCAATGCAAAAGCAACAAGATGAAAGAAGTGCAAGGTAACGTTTCTGAACAGACTTTTCATTATAGAGACAATTTCTGTAAACCTGAAGTTACGGTGTTAGAAAACAAAGTTATATTCTCAAGCAAGTAGCACTTTATTTGTACTGGTGGGAATTTTCTAACATTTTCAGTCAGAACACATTATTTTGCTGGAAAGGTGTTAATATTGATACAGTGCAGGATATTGTTACGGTTTTGGCAGTACAGGAGAGAGAAACTGAGTGTAAGAGTACAAATATATGTGTTTATGTGTGCTTATGTACCCATATGTTATATGGCACTCATATCCCATACCAAAAAGAATATACGCCCATGTTACTTGCATGAGTTGTAGAGGACAAAGATTATCTTATCTGTCTGCTACAGGAATCTAAATCAGTTTAGAAACAAATACGGCCCTGGAAGTTGAACCTCAGGTTCATGTTTTGACTGTTTTGGGATAAGGGTCTCAGTCTTGTTTTCTTGTGTTTTTTACAGTTTCTCCGGAAAGCAAGAAAAAGGAAAAAATGAAAACACATCAACATCTGCATTTGCTGAAGCATTTTTTGCAACCGGTCATGCTGTAGTGTATAATATGAAAGATACTGAAATAGCCTATCTTAAATTTTTAATACTCGTACATGAGGTGTTATCTTCCAAAGAACTGTTTGGAAAAAGGGGGTAATGTTGTTGTAGCTTTTAATGCAAAGAATAACAGGAAATATCCCTGAGGGAAGAGAACCATGCTATGCAGTTGCAATCTTTCAGCAGTTGTCCCCCAAATCAGTCCAATGTGGAAAATAATCTGACAAAGAGCAGAAGATATACATTGGGGGAAAAATAAAATTAAGGTCCTTCCTTTCTAAAACATTAATTTACTCTGAAAACTTCTAAAAATATGTTCATGTGTGACGGGATTTATAACAAATCTATGTTAGAAAATGTAAATAATTGCATTGTAAATTTTCTTGTTATGGAGCAAGGTATAAAACAAGGTAAACTGGAGTCACTTTGAGCAAACTATAGATACATTTTTACTAGGGCAACTTAAATTTCATTAAAAAAATAAAAAACACATAATGATAGTTCCTCAACATCCAAAATATACAGACACAATGCAACAACAAATAATATACAACATCCTCAAAGATCTCTTTAAAAGATTTAGAGACCTTGAAGACCTCAAACCTTATAAAACATCCTTGTGTTATCCAAACTTGGGAGCATTATCTTTATTGCTCTATGAAGTTGGTGAAACCAAAACTATATGATCTCCTTGCTTCATGAACTATGATTTTTTTTACCATATATAAAAGTATGATGATGGCTTGAAGATACTACATCTTTAATGTTCATTTATCCACTGTTGAGATAAATAAGTGCATGGAAGATTTAAATGGAAAATTATTTCCATAACAAAGCAAATTCTCCATACGACATAAACAGGTTGTTGGTTTTTTTGTTAACATATAGAAAACAAACAATAGGACTGTTTATCACTGAGTCTTGGCCTAAAAAAAATAATGAGTCTGTAAAATATAACATCATATTAAGAACTATTTCCGTATTTCTCTCTCACTAACTAGGCATTGTTTAACTTCTTCAGCCAGTGACTCCAGATATGCTATTCTAGAGTCTTAAGACATGCCTCAGCATTTTGCAAGTGTAAACTGCAATAATAATTTGCTGATGTATGTTGTTCACTGACATGTATTACTAATTTTATCTTGCCAAAACAATGAAACCTTCATTCACAAGACATGTAAAATCACTTTAGATCTATAAACTTCAAAGAGAAAAAAAACTTATTTTTTCAAGAAATTAACTTATTACTTTAAGTGTATATAATGCATATAGCAGGTCTGTGACAATAATAGGGAAAATTATTGCACTGTAACCTAAGCAAATTAATTTTCAAAATTTTCTCTTATGTATGTTTATAGAAAAAGGAGAGGCTGCCATCAGAGAGACAAATAGCATGTATACACTGCTGGTTTTACGTTTTGGGCTGATTGCTTTTGTCACTATTTTTCTTTGGGTAATTTTTTCTTACTGTAGTTGTTCATATGCTTAATTTAAGATTACTCACAGCTCCGTACTGTGAAAGTTAAATAATGTTTCAAATCAAATCTTTGGTCTCTGGGATGCACCCCTCTGTTTGTACAGGATCAACTAGCTTTGACCACACTTTCTGGAACAGTCGAAATTCCCATTTACACTTAATCATTCATATGGGCATGTGTATTTGCCAATGCATGGAATTATGCATATTGTAGGAAACCTACTTAGTTCATATATAAATCAGTTCACTTATGTGATTTGATGTGCATCTCATTTATGTGCACAAATCCCTTTAGTTATTGCTCAGCTACTTGTGTTGGCCTTGCCCAATCACCTGTAGACGTCTGAACACACCTTGCTACCTTCTGCCTGATGCCCCTGAGACAACAGGGTCCCCTTTCTGAAATGACCTCCAGCCCTTGCCCTCTCTTCAGGCAGAACCAACCTCAAAATTCCTACTTCTATGATGCCCTTGGTAAAGAAAAGAAATTGGTAGTATAGCTGCTATGGATATTTCTCCACTCAAATGTGTCCGTCTGCCTCCCTCATCTCGTTCCTGTGTAGTCTGACCCTACGTGGCCCTGGACGAGGACCGATTCACCAGTGCATCTTTGTGCACGCTGGGTTGTGTTGTAGTCAGTGAGTCTCCATGCAGGTTCAGAGGCTTTGTCTAGAAATTAACCAGTAGCACTACAGTTTTTTGATTATAAGTTCCTAGAGAGAGAGAGAGAGAGGGTATTCATACAGTGCCTAAAACAAATACAGGGTCTTACTTGTGATAGCACTGATCCTGTTACTGTGAAGTGACCAGTTTCTGTTTGAGATCAGCTGTGATAAAAAAAGTCCTGCAATTAAAACACTATTTGGTGGAACCTGAAAAATATTACATGGTATACACTTGTTTCCTAAAAAACAATGTTTCATTCTTTGCTCTACCCTTATAGGTGCTAAATTTAGCTTTTAAAAACTTCAATTACCTCAGTTACAGATAGAATATTTTTTACTTAGTAATATTCTTTTTAATATTATATGCAGGTAGTCACTTAACTGTTTATCTGAAAAAGACAAAAACTGTGATTAGAAAATAAAAAAGTTGTTTGGTTTTTTTTTTTCTCAAACAGGGTTTCACATTTGGCAAAGCTGGAGAAATCCTTACAATGAGCCTTCAATCCATGGCATTTAGATTAATTCTGAGTCAGGTAAAAGCATTATATATTTGGCTTTCCAGAGCTTTAGAAATGCTTGTTTGTTTACATGCCATAAATTGTCTTTGTGTTTATTGAAGTAGTCATGCTGCAATCACATCCATAAAAATACCACACTGATTTCTTTAGTTCAGTTTAGAAACTGACTGGACTAATCTTCATAACAGGTCCAGGTAGATATTTTAAATTATTTTAAAACCTTTTTATTGATACAACTATAAGTCAAATGTTAAAAAGCTCAAAGGTAATGGTAGTGTTTTTTTAGCTTATTTAATAAAATCAAAGCACCTTTGGACTGAGGACCAGAGAAAGTAGGCTGTACTCTAAGAGACTGAATCTGAAATTCAGATCTGCCTTCATGATCAGCTGACTCCATGTTTAGGCTATGATCCATAAATAATTACTCGTGAAGGTTATAGGACCTGGATATCTGACTAGCTGAACTAACTAAACAGGAGGCTGCTCCTATGTAGCAGGCACAGGGCCAAGGACATCCATGGCCGGGGTCAAGGGTAGGAACAAGTATATTCAGCAGCAGAGTGAAAACCTGAAATAATCAGCCTGAAATCCAAGCACAGCAATCTCTAGTTGCTAAGCAGTGAGTAAGATGGCAAGGATCCTAACTGTGTGCATAACCAGCCTTATCACCATCGTTTGGTGGTTGGCATTAGCTGCTTCCTGGAGCTGGTGCAGTGGCAAGCTCCTCAGCATCCCAACTCTGCTGCGCTGTGTGTCACACACCAGTGCAAACTGGTAAGCCCTGCCTGGGAGACACAGCCCTACCTGGGAGGCACAGCCTGCACGGGTACCTGCTCTGTAGGCTTGCTAGCATTTCCAGTTTGTAGTTCAGCACAGCTAGAACTAACACAAGTATTTTTGCCCCTCTTTTACTGCCACTCCTACCCTTACCAGTTGATTTCCTACCAAGATTTTTTTTTTTTAAATTTATAATTATTCAAGGAAATGTTGGTATTCAGCATCTTATTATCAATCCACAGCATAAATGCAATCCTTCCCTGAAGTTCTATCAAATTTTACTCCCAGCTGACCCAGCTGTAGGCGTGAGTGTGATTCCTGAGGCAGAAAGCAGAGCAATGTGAGACTAGACACATCGGTCCCTTGCCTTTCACTCATTACAGACAGCGGTCTACCCCAGCCATGCTCGTCTGATACATTGGCAAGTCTGGAACCAAAGAGAAGGTTTCCAAACAGACAGAACCACCACCCTGGCAGAACCAGCCCATACAGCTGAGTGAGGTTTACCTGGTGTCCACAGAGGGTCATTCCGTCTTTGAGAAGTTCCCAGAGCCAACCTGACTCGCATCAGCTTCCCTTCCGCTACCCCTTTCACTGGGGGCCCAGATGCCCCTTCTTTCTGGTTTATATAAGAAGGGATTAAAGGTCACCTCCTTGGAAATTATGTCCCTTGAGACTTTTTTGACTAGCCCAGGAGGAAAGTAAGGTCTCTGGTGTGAAAATAGTATCCACCTGGCATCATGCTCAAGTATCATGCACTACAGCACTGGACCTGGGAGGGTTCTGTGTATCAGCACCAACACATGTGGTGTGTTCTCTATCTCATGTAACACCAAAGCAGCCATCTGGCTATGTTAGCCTACAGCCAGATTGAAACTGTTTGTTTTACATCTTTTTTTCTTACTGTATTTATGAATACAGTACTTTACTGCACTTAAAAATAATCCCTCACCCTCAATAAAACACCAAGAAATCAAAATGTAGCCTGTTTGCTGATGTCTAAAGATAATGCATTTATACATTAATGGTAGGAAATATAAAAGCTCTTACAGTAACCTTATGAACAGTTATTACACAAAAATAACATACTGTTGCTAAGAATTATGTATTCACAAAATAATACAAATACATAATGTCCTGGTTTGAGGTAAAACAGAACCAATTTTGGTCAGTAACTTCGCTTCTTAGCTGGGCCTAAGAGACCTGGGCCTCTAACAACTGAAATTAACAGCATATTGTGCAGATAATGTTCACTCTCTCAGAGTGATAAGACCTATATTTATAGCTGATGCCCAGGCATGGTATGCAGAGGGGCTCTTGCTTATACTTATTGCTATAACACCCAAGGCCAACCAACTTTGTTATTTGCCCCATTGGAGGGTCGGAAGTGGAAAAGCATAGTGGGGTCCCACCTGCAAGGAGGAGCGGACAGGACAGGCGACCCAAAACTGACCAATGAGGGTATTCCATCCCGTCTGCCTCATGCTCAGTATAAAGGCTGAGGGATCGAAAGGTCAGCTCTCTCTCTTCCTGCAATGGCTGACGTCTGAGGAGGACTCTGTCTGCCTGCGATCCCGATCCTGAATGCAGATCCGGAATCCAGTTCCCGTCCGTCACTGAGTCCAGCCTGGGACTGCCCCAGTGCCAGCCGGTGTCGTGATTGTCATCTCGGGAGCTTGATACGGTTTTGTATATATTTCATTATTTCTTTTTTATTTTATTATTAATATTTCATTAAAGTAGTTTAGTTCCTTCTAAACTCGTAAATCTCTTTTTCCTCCTCTGCCCCTCTCTTTGAAGAGAGGTAGAGGAGAGCATCTGTCAGTCCCATCTGGGGTCCCCCAGGTCCCCAGTAGCCGATTTGGTCTAAACCACGACAATAGTTTGTTTCATTATAATGGTCTTTTGCGTTTGATATTTGGCAAATCTGGAGGAAAGATAGAGTGAATATTTTATTTGTACTTCCTGGGTTTAAATAATACAAATATTTTGTATTTAATTCAGACATTTTAGTTTTCAAATAAGTGCTTTAGAGTCACTGATCTCCCTGACCAATTAATCTGAATTGCTAATGAGATACTAAAGGATATGATTGACAGGATATTTTCCCTGAAAATAGTGTGTTCCAGATGAGGAAGAGGTAGTCTTGAGTAATGTCCCAGCACTGCATATCATTTTACATGTGTCTTCTCAGACACCACAGATATTTTGCAGCAACACTCAGACTTTTGAAATGCTTCATAGCAGGCTTACAGGTTTCATAGTACTTGTAACTGACAGAGAATTAAGATGTATTTTTTGCTTTCTAACAGGAGAAAGTATACTGCTCAGTTAGTAGTCTTTGCAGATGCATGTTAAACATCCAAGTAATTGTCCCTAAATGGCAGATTCCTTCGTATTGCTACTTAGTGAGCATCTGACCATCAAAACCACACTAAATTCACAAGCAAAAATTTCTTATAAAGCTACATTTAATATCATGGAATGGTTTGAGTTGGATATGGTGGTGTTTGTGCTATTGCAAAAAGGATATACAGATTGTTAACACAACTTAGGTTTGAGTTTTGCATTCCCGTATCTTTATTAAACTTTTATGTCTATTGTATTTATGGTTACATGTAAAGAACATCATATCATGTGTGTCATCCCATTGTAATCCAAAGTGATTAAGTTCTCTAATGTAGCCTAATTAGGTGATGTGCAGACTAAAGTTTTTTAGATTACAATAACTCTATTTCATGTTGTAGGAGATCAGCTGGTTTGATGATCTTAAAGTTAGTACCGGAGCATTAATTACAAGCCTTGCTAATGATGCCTTGCAAGTGAAGGGAGTAAGTAATAAGCACTGACATCTTTCATATCTGGTTTAGCATGGATGATGATACAGACTGGATTTAATAGGTAGAAATCCTGCACACACAGTCATCTGGAAGCTGTTATTATTTATTAAATAAAACAATATAATATTATTTATTAAAAATATTTATTTTGGTGTCATGCAAAAATTTAATGCCATAATAGTAGGTAAGATATATATTTTTTTGTATCTATATATCTTTTCTTCTAGTTCATACTAATGTTCAGCCCTGTTGTCACCAGTATAAATGAATCATCCAAGGAGTCCATTTACTTAAAGATATTTATCCAGCCTGCTTAGATGTCTAGACAGCATTGTGTTTCTATGTTAAACGTTACAAATATTAACAAAATGCTTAAGTGTATGCCTCAAAATGAGGATTGCTTTCATTGCAGCACTGTGTTTGTTCACACGGTTAAAGTTAAAAGGGGTGAGAGAATAAAAATAGTCATGTTAGATTCCAAGTTAGGAAATGTCATGTTTCAGGAGACCTTGCAAGTTTGGAGTCATGCATCTATGTATGAAAAATGAGACTTATGAAATCCCATTGTTTCTTAACAAAACTTGAAAACAAGGACTATAAGCCTGAGTGAATAGATGGAAACAGTGGAGGAAGACTGGATAAGATACAGAAGACTTGAGGGAATGATCTGTACAAAAGAATCATTTTTCAAAAGATAAAGCATTCAGTTCTGCAGAATATTTAAACCAAATTAAGCACTTTCAGATATCCTCTGATGAATAAATCTCAATTGTCTAGATAACTAATATTTCCTGTCTAGTTTTCAAATAAAACCACAGAGTAATTTGCAATAGTTTCATTCTTTTCCAGGCTACATGTTCCAGACTGGCACTAATTGCTCAAAATGTAGCTAATCTTGGGATTGGGACTGTTTTGTCATTGCTCTATGGCTTGCAGCTGACTCTTCTGCTTTTAACCATTGTGCAAATTATTGCCATAACAGGAATGATTCAAATGAAGATGCTTGCTGGCCAAGCAAAAAAAAAAAAAAAAAAGGAACTGGAAACTGCAGGAAAGGTGGGTTCAGTGACATTTGTCTCTGATTTTATGGTGTACTACACAGTGTTGCTTAATAGATGGGGACATTGGCAATGGATCAAGAATGTACTCTTCAAAGAAGTCAAAGTCTGCCTTATATTATTCAGGTAAAATGGTGATTAGCAAATATGAAGCTGAAAGTTAACTAGGTGAGTTATAATTTATATTCTTAAATAGTTTGTAGCATTCCAAGCATACTAAGCATTTTAAAAGTCTTGCGTCCCTCACACCTGTCCCGAGTCTGCATTCATGTTCCCTATTCTTTCCCAGCACTCTGCTTTTTTGCCTTTTCTTCATTTCTTTCCAGCTTGTTTCCTTTCAGAGCCACTCTCTTCTACCTGTCACGTATCACCTCTCATCTTGCAGTTCTCTGTGGGCTTAGTATAAAAAGGCACAGTATAGAAAACAGCAGTAACAACGATGCATGAAAACATCTCGGTGGCAGAGTAGCTGACCGTGCCCTGCAATCTCTTGCTCTGGTTTTCATTCTTCCCCTCTCATCTGGGAAGGGAAGCAGGAGCCTGGGAATCTGTGTCAAAGGAAAATGTGAGTGTGGGAGCAAAGAGGGAGGGTGTTACTTCATTTCATAACTTTGAGAACAGTTCTCCCACTTTCCAAGACGTGCCATCTCAGGACAAACTGTGTTTTATGGGGACTGGGTTTTGACACACTCCAACCAACATAGTACCTGTGTGATCTTCTCTTCTGCCCTTTCCCTCCCTCCCATTATGCCACAGTCGGTTGTGCAGAAGAGTCTGGGCGCAGCAAATCTTAGTCTCTCTTTCCATGATCTATATTAGGAAAGTTTGTCAGGGGCATTTCTATGCCCCAAGCTGATTAGAAAAATGTGTTTGAATGTTTACTCCTATTCTTTTTCACACTAAAGTAAAAAGAATGAAAAATCCTCTTGGTTTTGCCTGCCAGGCATTTTGGTATAAATTTACATAGCAATGAGTAATTGCAAGGTCAAGTCACAAGGCATCGGCAGAATGTTGTCCCCTGACACATGTAAACAAGTATTCTCTAATAATATTATTTTTCCCAGTATAAGTGTGACAAACAGTCAAAAGAATTAAAAGGAATTAACTAATCTTTTATTTACCACAAATTCTACAATAGTTTTCAGCTGAGGCTTACAGTGCAACTTGAATTTAACAAACAAGGTCTCACAAAGCTCCTTTGAAATAAGTATCCAGTGCAATCATTGTATGAGTTTGTTAAAATTGGTATCTGTTTCCTGTGTCTCTTTCCAGACCATACAATGATTGCACTGGATACTTTTCAGCCTCAGCTGATACTGAAAGTGCACAATGGTTAGGAAAAGGCAAGAGAGGGTAATGCAGGCACCAAAGTTAAACTGGGACACCCCTGTGAGCCCCCAGGATGGCTGTTAGAAAAACAAAGAAACAAGCCAAAAGAATTGACCAAGTTCTTGCTTCTCAGAAGAACAAATTTGATGCAGGTTCTTAGTGAAACAACTGTAAAGCTTCTCAGCCTCCGTGCGTATTTAAATTGGCTCTGCAGAGCAAAGTATCACTTTACCTGCCTGTAAATCTATTCATATCAGTAGTACAGACATACAGAAAGCATAGTGTTTGTCTTTGTAGGGAAGCCAGATGATATTTACATGCAGTTATGTTTGGTTTTGCACATAATTTAAATATTTCAATATCTTAACCCTCGTGTTACTTAATCTGTTGTGTTTCTTATTTGTAGATTGTCTAAGTGTTTTTTCTACTTATTGTGTAGAAGTAATGATGTAGAAGGAAAGGTCTGCAATGTGCCTGGGTACAGTTAAGTTTTTGGAGGTTAGCTCTCGTGTTTGGAGCTGCAAGGCTTTTCCTTTTTCTTACTGACTTGAAGGCTGAAAGTCAAGTTTGCTTCCAAGTATCATTACAGTAAAGGCTGATGTTTCACAAGCCCAGAGGGTTTTTGTTACACACTAATATAAGAAGTTAAAGGAGGTTTAATTTTAAAAGAATATATGCATTGAAAAAAAACACCTGTTTGTCTTTGCATGATAAGGTAATCAAGAAAAAAATCAAAGTACAGTCACAGATTATTCATAAAACAAGAAAAAGTAACCTTGTTGAGTGCATTCTTATGCACTGAAATATTTTAAAGTTATCTCATAGTCAAGTTGTTTACAGCTGATTATCGTTATCTCATGCCAACTTCCTTGGAGACTATTTGTAAGAACAGTTACGGGATTGTTAGGCTGACTATCTGGTTTTGGCAGACTATATTCATCAAAACAATTTTTTTTCAGCTCCCTAGTTTTTGGCAAAATTTAAAACATATGTACTTTTATAGCAATTCAGCAAAATGTTTCACTACCAACATATCAAGCAAACCTGAGGGAAAACAAGTCCCAAGCATCAACTTTTAGCTCTGGGCAAAAATCTACACTTCTCTTTAAAAGAGGAGTTCTTCCTGGGAAAACACCTATGGAGAAATGTTACCTTCACACACCAAAGATTAAAATACACTACTCTCAGTGAAAGGTAATGCAGAAACAACATAGCTAAAAGATAGTAAATGTATTTCATGCCTTCCTCATGAGCAGCAGAATTAGTCATACACTTATCTAATGGAGTCAATTAGCTCCTGGTGCAATTTATGAGTACACGATTTGGACTGGTACAGACACCACAGGGGGCTTCTCTGAAGGCAGTGGGATTCCACAGTGTATGAGTCTTACATGGGTGACAATACATGACAAAGAATTGAGCTTCAGTCCCAGGTCTTAAGTGACTTTCTAGACAGTGGATAATTTTTAATTATCTTTTCCCATAAAATAAGTACATTGGAACTAAATTATGAGCTAGAATGAGTGTAGTGCTCCATGAATATACTTTACAAAATTGCTTTCCAAGATACTTTAAATTTTGAGTTTTGATTTGCTGGATTCTTGACCAAGACTAAATGAATTGTTGTTATTAGAAGATTTGATGATTGTAGTAATTAAATACATATAAATCCCCTTAATTTTGGGGGAGCATTAAGAAAGTTAAGGCATGAGCTTCAACTAGTTTTCAGTCAAAATTGGGTGCCTAACATCATTAATCATTTTGGAAAACTTCTACCCACTATTTTTTCTTCTGTGGTGAAACAGGAAGATTTTCAAAGATAAAAAAATAATAGGAATTAGATGCCAAGCTGCCATATGGGCGAGGAAAACCTGTATCTACATTTTTAAGAAAGGCCAGCAGTTTCGACTTTCTCCTTTAGGAATTTTGAAAGACTGCTGATGTTCAAAAAATGCTGAGTATGCACCCTGGGAAAGATAATTTCTTTAAGGGTGAGCTCAAAATAACACTAGTTGCTTTTGAAAATGTGGACATCTGTTTACCCTGCAGTTCCAAATGCATTTGCAGGTGATGTAGGCTTGTTCAGTTTATCCTGACCGGGCTCCTGCAGTGATGACAGCTGCATGGAGTCATCCTTGTGACAGGTTACACAAGCCCACTGGAAAATAAAGAAGTCCTGTTGCTGGCCTGTGCTAAAATGTATGCTGCCTCAACTTCGCTGCTATAATCCACGCTAATTGGATATATTTGACAGCAGCCTATCTACAAATGTTGCAACCACTCTTTCAACAGCATTGTAGACATACTTCTATTGCAGTTACTGTATTTATCAGATTATGTTAAAAAAAATCCATATAATCTTATTTTTCTGCTGATGTATGTCTGTTCTCTGATACAGATTGCTTTTGAAGCAATAGAAAATATTTGAACTGTTGTTACTTTGACTCAGAAAAGAAAATTTGAGCTTATGTGTATGGACGAAGTTTGCAAGCATCATACAGGTAAAAGAATGCTTCTCAAAAAAAAATTATTGAAATACTCCTTTTTAAAATGAACATAAATTAACACCAATAAACTGAATCAAAATTTATCTCTGTCACGGCATCATAAAATCTTTCATTCCAAACTCAGCTTTGATATAAAAAATACAGATCATCTTTCCCTTCAAGCTAATGTTCTTGACATTTTAAGTAATGTTCTAAAGGTAATGCTCTAAAATACTTTTTTTTTCCCAAAGTGTCCATGATATTGTTATTGGCTGTTGTAATTCTGCAAATGAAAGCCCTTATTAATTCTTATAATCATAAGACCTTTCTTCTGAGGGAATCTATTTTTTAACAAACCAAAAGTTGGTCTTTACTTCTATGTTTAGGTAAGATTCCTACAAAAATCAGTGGAATTTTCCTGAGGAAGGAACCAGAAGGGTGGACTTGCACAGCAGCTTCTGTTTTTGTTCACTCTGCTATTTTATCAGAGTACTATTGCAGATCATGTGAAACCTCATGAACTGTCACTTGCTTTGATTTAACGTAAGACAAAGCACAAAGATTTGTTCTATTGAAGTCATTTCTTCTTTGTGGAAAGTCTGAAGTTCTTGGCTTTCCTCAGGTGTCAGTTAGTTGACATTTTGAATTGCAGCTGTTACAATTTTAAAAATAATATTAATGAATGTATGAGGTAAAGACAATGCAAATTGTACGTGCTCAAAATATTTAGAGTTAGAGCAATTTCTTTCTCTGTCCCAGTAGTCTCATGGGGTCTTAGAGACAGAGAGGAACCTAAAGCATACAGGAATTATGATGTCTTAGATCAGGATCTTACAAAAAGCTGGAGGTTATTTTCCTTTAAAATACTAAGGACTTGTGGATTCCTTTGAATTCTAGGATACTTTTCACATTCTTGATTGCTACAAGTGAATGTACAATATGATCATGATTAATGTTTTTTCTGCTACAGAAATTCTGTAAAGAAAGCACATATCTTTGGATTTGCTTTTGCCTTCACACAAGTCATTATGTACTTTACTCACACTGAGTGTTTTGGGTTTGGTGTCTGTCTACTGAGAAACGGACATATGTGGTTTAAAGATGAGCTTTTGTAAGTATCTCTGTTAGGATCTTTTTGTCCATGTGGGAAAGTGTTTTCTTTTTCTATAGGTATTTTGAAAACATGGATTATAGAACTGAAAAAATCAATAAATACTTCTGTCTTCCATTCTTCACCTTTACATTCCCCTTCCATCCTTCCACTATTACAAATCCAAAATAAGTGACGCTTTTAGACTGTGTTTAGGTACCTACACAGAATTTTCCTTGTAATCAGGTTGCCCAGGGTAAAAGGAAGGCAACATGAAGACAGGCAAAGCAAAGCCATTCCTTACTTTCATGGCCAACAAGGTTTTTTTAACAGCATCATCACATGGCTTAGCTGTAGGGAGCGTAGGTGGACAAGATTAAAAAATAAGTGGAGCAAGTAATGAGTGAAACTGAGGTGAGGAAATTATAAACCCCAGGACAAAAGAGGTGGAGACCTGGAGAAAGGTTCAGCAAACACTTGATCTAGAAAATGCCCAGTCAGAGCTGAAAAAGCTTCTCGAAATGTTTCCAGTGAGTTGTTGCCATTGTTCCCACCAGCTGGTGACTTTCCAAACTTCTCTTCCTCCCTCCCTTATCTCCAACAACTAACCAAGTCTTTTGCTTGTCTCCCTGCAGCTGAAATCCTTGTTCATATTTGTCAATAGACATTTTGTCTCCCATGCACACCCCATGCTTGCTTTCAGAACTTGCCACACTCTTGTCTGGCAAAAAAAGTGCTGCTGAAGTTATAGCAGCTTCTTATCTTGGTTACACCAACCCCGTCTCAAATACCAGCATTACCTTCCCTTTCACTACGCATTCAAGTAAATCCCTTCTCCTTGTGTGTCTCCTCTCCTACGCCCTTTGCTCATCCCAGATTTCATGCCTCTTTCTCATGTCCTGTTTGCCTTTTGCCTTTGTCTCCCGAACTCAAGTATCTGACTGTGCCTGGAAGACTATGCCATTCAAAGGGAATGTGGAATGGCAAATCTCTCCACAATCCTCAGACTGCTTCACAACCAATAACTTCAATTTTAGACATGAAGAAACTGAGCTGGAAGGAACTGTACGTCCTACCACATCTCATGCATTACGAACAGAAACAGAAATCAACACATCCATTTCTAACAAATCCAGACAAGTAGGCAGGGACGGGAAGCTTAGAGTGCTATCCTCCTCCATACAAACAAATGATGGATTTTCTCAGTAAGGAAAAAAATAACAGAGTTTGCCTTAGGCAGCTCTTGCCCTCCCCCAGCTTTATTAATGAATATTTAGCTGAAACCCCTAATCTGCCCATAGAATATTTTCTTGCCTTTGCCAAATCAACGTCAATCTATTTTTCTCCTTTTAATCTCTACAGAGTTTTTTCAGCTATTGTATTTGGTGCAACAGCATTAGGACAAAGCACTTCTTTCACTCCAGACTATGCCAAAGCCAAAATGTCTGCTACCCACTTGCTCATGTTGTTTGAAAGAACACCCTCCATGGAGAGCTACAGCGAGGCAGGAGAGAAGCCTGTAAGTAAGCACGGCGTTATGCACAGCATAGCATTCTCCTCAAATTTATTTCAAGCCTGTTTTTCTTTTTGCTCCCCCACCCACATCATAGCTACTGACAACAAGTGCTGCGCGAGCCCATTCACATCTGACTCATCCAACCAAACTGGGGTTCAGCTTTGCTTTGTGTCTTCTCTTGCCAAAACCTCACCTGTGTCTTGGTGAAACGTCTTTTAAGAGCCAGTGGAAATTGGGTTAATGCAGCAGAGATAATTTTTCAAGACTTTCTTGCATGAAGCTACCTGAGCATGGTTCTTGAACTTACAACTAGGCCTCTGATGTTTAAGCAGAATTTTTTGAGGGATAACTTATGTCCAGGTTGTCCATAATAGATTGTCACTAGTAACCAACAATGTATATGAACATATGGGTGCATGTGACAGAACTTTCCAGACAACTATCACATACATATTATAAATCTTGTGTTTATTATGGGTATATATGCTTATATATGCATATACACACACACAATAAAGGAAAATAGCTATGAAGTCTTATGAAATATCATACATTTGAGCTGTTACATTGATTGGTCATTTGCATATGTCTATATTTACCTTTTACTATGTGCTCATTCATATGAACTATATTTCTTCTTGTGTTTGCGTATATCCCTATTACATATATCATATTACATTTTATAGAAATTAATTAGAAAAGATCTTTAAGTGGAAGGATTGATTCTGTGCGCAGATCAAAAATAGTAGATTATTTTCAGCATCTTTAAGGACAGAAATGAAAAAAAATCAGCAAAGAACATGCCAAGAATCTGAACAAGGTCCTTGCAAAGCAGACAGAAGTCAGCCACCTAGAGTTATTGCTACTTTTGAAAATATAATTTTCTTTAACAGATGGTTTAAGAGAAGCTGTCAGAATTTGTGTTTATGGAACAGAATTTTAATTAAAATATGCCTGCCGAGTTGAATACTTAGGAGAGAATTTTGGTTTTCACAGTAGCTTCTCACTACATATTAATTCCAAATCTGATCCTTTGGAAAAACTCCCACTGATCTCTTTTATGAATGCTTTTCATAGTCTTTTACGATCTGTTACATTAGCCTAAAAAATTGACCTAACTCTACTGTTTCAATCACAAAATATTTGGTGGAAACATAACATTTAACAATGAGGCATTTAACTACCCAAACCAACCAGAGGTCAAAATCCCCCAAGGTTTGAATATCAAAGTGGAAAAGTGACAAACACTGGCTCTTGTTGGTAGCAGTGGTTGCAGAAAAAGCACTGTTGTTCAGCCGCTGGAGAGATTTTATGATCCACTCAGTGGAGAAACAGTAAGTGTAAGTTGCACATGCTTAGTCTATTTTATTAATATAATATTTTTTTTTCCTCTTAAATAATCTCATTACATGTTTCCTAGTGTAACTACTCACTTTTGTCAATATAATTTTTTGGTAATGTTTTTGAAATTAAGGGCAGGAACACATGGATTTTCAGTATTGTCTATGCAACCATGGGGAAAGTAGAAGGAAAGTAAAGTTTCTGAATTTCCTATGTCATTTCAAGTTACTGGAACAAGATCCAATGGAGAGGTGTTGCTACACTGGCCTGACCAGAGCCTACTGGTATCACTGAGGGTTAGTTTAACTACAATAAGGATGAATTGTTGGAAATTTAACAGCAGCACTGCTCAGGGTAGCCACTGAACTTCATTGTATCATCACCTAGCATGTAAAAACTAAGTAAAGGGAAGGTGAAAAAAAACTGACAAGCCCTTCTTGTATCTTGAAGCATCTGGAGGATGCAGGTAGATGTCTCTGCATTCCTGGGACAATTTTCTTCTTGCCAAATAAAGTGATCTCGTATGTCATCTGTTTCTTCACTTACATACATATTTCATCCATAGTCAGGGCTTCAGTTTGGAGGATTTAGATCCTTCCTCTAAAAGTCAGAGAAAAATGTGACCACTGGACTTCCCAAACCCAGATATCTGCCTCCCGCCATAGTCCAGACTCTCCGTGAAAGGCAAAACTGTCATCTATAGCTCAAACTGAACTGCAGCCTGAAGTACAGATACCCTCCTTGAACAGATGGAGATGCTGGAGTGACCTTTTGGCTTCTCCCTGGAGTTTGTATTTTACTCCTGATGCTTCTCAACAAAAGAGTGGCCTTGAACTGTGAGAGATCTTTTTCTGAGATAGCAAAGAAATACTTACTCAGTGCTTAATCATTTAACTGCTTCTATTACATTCTGAGAATGACAGATACATCTCATCAGCCCACACAGAAAACAGCTGACAAATCAAGTTGTTCCTTACAAAGGGGTCCCTAGTCTCACGTGCACACAAATACATTTTTTCTTGTAAGGACAGAAACATTTAGCCTACTATATTTTAGTTGACTGTTGTACTGAGGAATCCAAACCCTGGGTTAGGGCTCTCTCCCATGCCAGGCACTGTATAAACAGAGCAAAAAGATGATCTGAGCTCCAAAAGTCCAATGTCCCAGTCACCCACAGGCACAGGATGGTGATTCTGCTTCCTTCTCTCCCTTTCCCTATGTATACCAATTATTACCTCCTGGTTGCATCTGATGTGACCAGCTGAGTCTCTGGTACAGTGGATCTTTTTGCTGCAAAATAAAAAGCGCCTTGGAGGGAAAAACAGCTTCAGGTTTTCTACATTGGTTGTGAATAATTATGATAGAAAAAAAAAATATCTCAGATTTGATCTACTCATGTCCCACTGAGCAGCTGCTGGCAGGTGAATGCATGCAAAGGCTCTTTGTACCTGCTGTCTGACCTGATGGGCTGAAGCTAACACCTGCTTGGCAGCTCGCTATTGTGGAAAATATGGGCTAGGACAAATATTGCTTCATCAATAAATTCCCACATGCTTAGGAGATTGGTGGATTTTCCCTGCAAAGCCTCATCCCTGAGATGAGAGATGTACGTTCATTCACATAAGACATAACAAACGGGAGAAGCACAGAGCTGCAATTAAATTTCTTGAGGAAATTTGTGTCAGCTTTAAAAGAGGGTGCAGGGTTCTACAACCCTCTGAACGGAGGTTGCAGAGAGGTGGGAGTCAACCTGTTTTGTCAAGTAACAGGTGATAGAACAAGAGGAAATGTCTTTAAGTTGCGCCAAGGGAAGTTTAGATTGGATATTAGGAAGAATTTCTTTATTGAAAGGGTCATCGGGCATTGGAACGCATTACCCAGGCAGTGGAGGACTCCCCATCCCTGGAGGTATTTAAGGATCATGTAGATACAGTGCTCAGGGACATGATTTAGTGATGGGCTTGTCAGTGTTAGGTTTATGTTTGGACTAGATGATCTTACAGGTCTTTTCCAGTCTAGGAGATTCTGTGGGGCAGATGAGATTTTGAATCTGACTGGCTTGTCATTTATTCTAAATCACTCTCAGTGTCTCTAAGGCTGAGTTTTCTTCTTACAGAGAACCAGGGTGGTTAAAGACGACCTGAACGCTCAGACTGCTCGGTGCTAAGCCGAGTCCTGGGTTCGCTCCTGGCAATGTCACAACCTTCCTCTCGCACCCTGCACTCACCTTCTCTGCACCTTGGTCCCCTACCCCAAAACAAATGACACCGCTCTTGTTCAGCATCAGGGGGTTTCCTCTGCAGTGAAATACACTCAGAAATGCATTTCTCAGCTCAGCTACTGGGTGTAGGCTCCTCACCCACACCTGCCCCAGTGACCAGCAAGGGGCTACCCCAGACACATCACTTGGCGGGAATGCAGCTCAAATGTCACGCTCCACAGGATTAGGTCCAAATCCAGGTTTACACTTATGATGACTTTCTGTATCTAGAAATACAGTACACGTGTGGCAGACAAAGGAACCCAGCTCTCTGGTGGTCAGAAGCAACGCATTGCTATTGCCCTGAATTGTTATTGTATGGCAGCCCCGAATCCTGCTGTTAGATGAAGCTACCTCTGCACGGGATACAGAATGTGTACAGATACCTTGGCTTTCCGTACGGGAACAGGGATTTGCAAGTTGGCTGGTCATGCCAACAGGAGGCTCTTTTTTTGTAAACAAACAAACTTACTTACCCACTCTCAAACCCCAAAGCAATTCAGTATTATCAATTTTCAAAGTAATTTTATTGCAGTATTTGGCATCTTTGTGGCCACAGAGCCCAGAACATCAGGTGACATTAGAGAATTTATAACCTTCAGAGTATTAAAAAAAAAAAGGGGAGAGGGGGTAAAAGTGTGGGTACTAACTACACCATACTTAGCACCTACAAACTAGAATGCAAAATTATCCACGATTTTATAATGGAACTGTTTAGGGAATTAAGTTGTAATTGGAGCAGTTTTCCACATTACTGAAAGTGAGTGAGAAAGTGCCTGGCTTGTCAAAAGAGCAGGACCAATTTGTTAGGGACAATTTCTAAAACTGACCAACTAAGACCTGCCTGCAGCAGTAAGGAAAGGGCCTGGCTGTGACCCTGAAGAAGTCTGCTTGACCTGACTTCTGGGGCAAGTGAAAATGTGAATGTATGCACACCAGCAAGCACTCTCTGTCCACTGCCACCAACCCAAGATCTGAACCAGTCACCAGTAACAGTTTTTCACCGCCAAGGCCACAGAAGCACCACCTCTGTCATTGCTCTATCACAGATAACATAATGGATGACAGACTAGGGCACCACAGGTGGAAACAGCTGCTGTACTCATTTTTAATTGACCTTTTGCTTTTCTTATTGGGCAGATTGTCCAGGAAGCGCTGGATAAAGCCAGAGAAGGTCGCACCTGCATTGTGATAGCTCACCGCCTCTCCACCATCCAAAATACTGATGAGATTGCCGTGATGCAGAACAGCAAGGTCATAGAGCAAGGGACCCATCAGCAGCTCCTGGCTGAAAAAGGCCATTCTCTGGTCAATGTTCAAAGTGGGTCATGCAATGTGTGACACTGGGCAGTGCCTGCTGCTGAAGTGCATCTGTACAGCTGCTTCTGCTTTGTACAAGACTATTAAGGATGTTTCACTACTTCTAGTATAGTAAAACTCTGTAAATAGTTTCCTTAAACCCCATAACTAACTGACCTACATTTGCTTTAAGAATGCAACCCTCTCCCACCAGCACAAAAATTCATAGCTGCTGAAATTAAAGATTACACAGCAGTCATAAAAAAGCCCCACTGATTTGCCAAACTGCAAAGCAAAGGACTCTGGGTGGAGAGGGCCCCTTCTTCCTCCAGGCACTGAGAAGATCAGCGCTGCAGTACCTAGCACGGGTGCTCACAGGGAAGGGATGTGTGTACAAACCAGGGGGAGGGCTTGTGGGCAGCAGCACTGTGGACGCAATGGGTCAGTCTTTTGGGGGTAGCGAAAAGTAGTGTTCAGCCTAGGGACAGCAGCAAGCTGTTATGTTTCCTATGAAAAAGGAATGAGAACTTGTTCATCTGTTCAGGTTTTGGGGGTTATGATTTTACAGATTGATTGTAACCACATGTTCTAACTTTGCATTCTCTCTGAACTCCAGTGAGTGATGAGGATTACAGCAGTGAGACATATGCCAACAAGAGGCCAAAAAAGTTTTCGGAAAAGCAGTCTCTGGAAAGAAAGAGAGTAGCTAATGCTTATGCCCAGACAGGCCAGCACTCACAGGCCGAAGGAAGGCAGCAACGCGTTCCTCAACACGGACAGGCCCAAAGCACCATTCCAGGTATGACTTTCTAAATAAACACATGCAATCTCGAGCAGGGTGAAAAAGGAAACCTGTCGAGATTGGCAACTGGCTCATTCCCACAGATGCAGAAAGCTGGCTCCTGTTCTCAGCTTGCCAATGCACTAATGGATACAGCCAATTTCTGCAACCCCCTGCTTTAGTCTCAGTGTCTTCAAAGGAAATGGTGCTTGTCCTGTGACAATAGGACTCCACAGCCTAAGCAGCCTGCTCTGAAATAAGAGCCCCTACTGCACTATGCTCCTTATTCATTGATTACACATTTTTCCAAATCCACACAGACCAAAAAAAAAAAATTTAAAAAAAATAATGAACACTTTATGCTTTAGTCCCAGATGGTCCATAGAGCATAAAATTAGTAGAGTAACTCTGAATCAGAAATGCTTTACTCCTGACAAGGAAATTAACACCACGCTCATGAATTCATGCATCCATAGCAGGTGTCTCTAACATCTCAGAGGATTTAATTTTGTTTTCTCTGGATACACTTCTCTGTCTGTCTTCAGTTCCCCTAGGCACGGCACACTCCCATCTGAACAGGAAATTCTGCTTACACTGGGGACTGAATCACATTTTCTCAATGACACAGCGCTGAAGTAGTTTTCCTTTTTCCATATTTCTGCCAGGATTTCTATGCTCCCAGAAGTCCCCAGAGGGAGGGGTAGGTGTGTGGAAAATAAATGCAAAATTACAGCCTTCATCAGATTTCAGGCTGTTTCAAATGGGTGTTCAAATCAAACTGTCCTTGTCACTGTTGCAAGCAGGTAAGCAGGTTTACTAACCCAACTGAAGGGTGAAAGGTTGTAATTATCAGACAGAACTTACATTTAAGAAAAAAAAAATAAAATCATCAGGCATAGCTTGATCCAAAAATCTTAATCTATCTCGCAGCATCATAAAGACACATGATTCACTAACTGAGAGATTTCAGAGTAATTTACCTCTGAGAAAGAGAGTATGGTATCTCTCTCAAAACTCCAAAAACTAGAGAAAAGATAAACAATGGGTACTTTAGAATTCAAATTCATCTGTCCCCACCATGATCCCTCTTTCACAAACTTTATTTGCTACCCATTAAACAGTTCACCTGTAAATCAATGAATACAAAGCTGATTTTCAGAAGAATTTTATTTCTATGACAGGAAAATACAAAGCTGCTCAAACAGAAGAATCAAGTCTTAAAATCCTGAGAATTGTATCAAACTGCATTCAGTGCTTACTTTTATAGTGTATTATCAGTGTGAAGCAGCAAACAATCACAGTTCACTAGAAGATGAAAACTCTGAGGAATCTGGAACTCCTAAGCTGCTTTCTGTCTTTATTATTGAGAGCTCCTTTTTCCAAAATACTTCAGATTGTAGTGCTCTCGTACTACGAGTGCAGTGGGAACATCCCCATTCACGGATACAACATTTATTTGGTATTATCCCAATAGCAAAAATGAAAGATAACTTAGAAAATAACATACAACCTGATGGAGGCAGCCCTTCTATTTCAAAACCCACTATGAATAGGAAGCATTATCACCTAAGAGGATAGTGTGGTTACTCTTAAGTATGCAGTTAAGTGCTCCACTGGCATAAACAATACAAGTAGACTACAAAGTATTGTACATGTTACTACTAAGATCATAAATACAAATCTCCCATAAATTCTCCACTTCTAACACCCCATCTCTCAAGTATGTTTGCATTGTTGAGGCATATTTTAATATTGCATAGTTCTACATAGGTAAGGTACTACTGCTTGCATTGTTGTTGCAAATGGCTACATTACTCTTAAATGGATGCCGTTACCACAGTAAATGCCGTAAAAATAGGTAGACTTCACATAGATCATTAAATGTCTTAACTTGAGTATAACAGTGCTCTTGAGTAGCATTTCATTTATAAGTACTACATATAACTCGTGAACTTGCAAAGGCTTTTCTATCATTATTAACCTTACAGCTGAGCTGCAACTGTTAACTGTAGCATGTCCTGAAAACACTGGAACACAGTTCTACACAGCACTTCTGCATCAGTCTCCGGACACGATTTCCAAGAAGAACAAGTAATAATGATCCTATCAATACAGAAAACAATGAGGTTACCACTCTTAGTTGTCATGGTCCAGGACAAGAGTCACACAAATTGCCCTGAAATGTGAAGTTACTGACATAAATTCTGAAGCAAAAATTGTCACATAAACATAGTGCCTCAACATTCAAAAAGGACTTGGACCCCTAGTGCCTTCAACAAGCAATAATGTTAACACATCTTGAAACTAGATATTTTGATTTAAATACCCATTTCTACATATGCAGTAACATAACTTTTTGCTTATATTTGAAAATACTGTGAATTATATTTCTTCTCTGCAAACAGTTTAAAGTTTACTTTTTTCTACTTACCTAATAAAAGGTAAATCTTTATCTGGTTCTATTTATCTTAACAGAGCCATAGATCAAAGTATTAATGGTTTGTATTTTCAAACTGAATCAAATCTACACAAATTCCATATTTAGCTTTAGAAAGAAGTCATCCAAATTACAGCTAAATCACAAAACAGCAAGTTATCTCAACACATTATATTCAAAGTAGTTAATTAGATTTGATAAAGAAGCAGTAATTTTTGTCCATAAAACCAATAAGCGAAAATTGGATATTTTCAAATCCTACCATTTTATGAGAAGTGAAGCCAAATGTTTTAGCTTCTCCTTGTTACTCAAGGATGTCTGGCTCGAGTGAAAGGTACACGTGCATCACTGCCAAAAACGACGGACAGTGTGCACCCCTGAACCTATATGGTTTATCTCAGTCGATCACTACTTTTTTAAAAACATCTTTCCGTGCTACATTTAATGTTCTCCAAAACAAAAGTTTATCTTAAAGTAAGTTAACTTCTTTTGTTCCTCCCTCCTTTCACTTTCCCCATTCTTTTCTTTCTGTGCATTGCCAGTATCTTGGTGCCCACTTCACCTCCACTGTTAGTCCTTCCTCCCACACATGCTTTCCCTGAACGTCAATGCTTCTATCCTCCTCTTCTGACACATTCACCCATGTTCCTTCTGTCTTTTCCTTTCCGCATTCTAGTTGTTAGCCGCCTTTGCCCCTTTGTGACAGAGACAGAACCATGCCCAAAAATGAAATTATATCCTTACCTGTCATCTCTGATTGAATAAAAAAAGCCATAGCCATGAGGTACCATAGGGAGTGCAGACCCACCAAACCTGGTGTAGCCAGTCAGACTAGTTGAAAGAACAAAGTTCCCACCTCCTCCACTGTAAAGCAACACAAAAGAAAACCAGCACTTTGAAAGGTAATATAAAACAAAGTGAGTTTCACAAAAAAATTACTTTATCCTAGAGATGAAGACATCGGCATGCATAAGGCCAGTGTAACAAAGTCCTTGGTATCAAGGGATACAATCTCCCCACAGGACAAGAGTAAGAAATACCTAGCTGTGAAGGCATTATCCACATAAAGTTCTGGCACTGGCAGTCCTTGCTCCTGTGCTATGAGTAGGAGACCCAGAAGATGACGATCAAATCCTGTCAAACAAATGCAAATACTGCATCATTAACAGTAGCCTTTCCCATTTTACTGCTGCTTCTGGTCAGTATAGCTATAAGCTCTAATAGCAGCTGAAGGACGGATAAACAACAGTTTACAAAAAAAACAAGATTCATATTGTAGCATACAAAAACATTTCCCAAATATTTGATCTAAGAGACCTTCATCACTTTTATCTTGCAACAGTGAGCCCAAATGCAACCGAACTAAGTAATATAAACTAGCACAGTTCCTGTGGAAAACAAAAACCAAGAAGAAAACTTCCATTTCAGCCAAGGAAGAGAAGTTTCACGCAGTGAAACTGACCCACTGGCAATTACGTGGACAAGGTGAAAAGGCTTTCAGGGCCACAACTGCCTAGATACTCTCTCCATCCTTGGCGAGTCCTAAAGGTTCATAAGGAGATTATTTCCCAGCTTCCAGACAAGCATATATTTGATCAGAAGGTATTCTGAAATAATGTTTAGCTGGGCAGAGAAAGTGAATTAATATTCAAAGTGAATGGGTCTTTGGGGCACAAGGAGCGGTGCAAGAACTAGGTTTTAGTTCCTCTCCCCAAAATTAACATATAAAATGTTAAGGGGTAGTTTACACTCAGGTTGAAAACAAGGAGACAGAGAAAATGTATTAGCTAACAGCAATATTCCCTTTTCACCCACAAGAAAAAACAAAATAAAACAAACTTTCTATTCCAGAGTACCTTTTCCATTCTCACATTCTTTCCTCATTTTATTGTGCTTTGCAAATGCCTTATGCATCAGCTGTAGTCGTTCATAAGTCTGCATAAAGTAGGGGAGAAAGGATTGAAAAGAAAAAAGAATCCAGATGAGTAACACATTAGGAATCACAGGATCAGCAACTTTTCCGCTTTCACAGTTTCTAGCAATTTTAGATAGAAGAAAATGGAGGAACTGAGAGGTACGTTAGGAACTCTCTAACTCTTTATCCCAAATTCAAATTCCTTTTTCAGCAGAACTTGCTCATTTGTTTCCTGTATCTCTGTTCTGTTACTTGGATCACTTTCATATTGAACAATATTCTAAACCTCATGCTCTTTCCCAAACAAGCAGAAACAATGAGAAGTAGGCACTGTGAAACAGAGTAAATCAAAGCCCAAAGCTTCCCACAGTACCACTTATTTAGAAACACACCTCCTTTTAGCAGGTGCAGTTTCATTTACATGATCACCATGCCCTGAACTAGCAAGGCAGTTGTACTAGATGATCATTGTAGGTCCCTTCCAACTGAAATATTCTATTCTACCATTTTTCAGGGAAAAGTTTTCCCAAATTTTCTCTGCTGACTGAAATACTACTTCCATGACATTATTGTTTTTTTTCAATTTTATATTGAAACTTACATGTTTTGGTAAAGGAGGCCTAGAAAAATATGTCTAGACACCCAAGATCTTGGTTTCTAAGATCTTAGATCTTACTAGCTCTTCATCTACTTAAGAAGCACCCTTTATCCTTTTTATTCATTACACGAGAAGCTGCAGCACAAAATGTGAAACAAGGGCAGTAACCACTCAATTTGGATTAAATAAATAAATAAATATCAAGCTAGTAAGCTCACAAGGGGAAAAAGAACTGATGAGACAAAAGGATTTTTTCCTAAGTACCTAACTTTAGGTTATTTTCTAGTACCTTAAAAGTAGACTTTCAAGCATCTTTATTTCAATACTATTGAACAGATTCAATGCTTTAAGCCCCAAGAGTTCATAATAAAAAAAACCAGCAATAGGAAGATATATGGAGGGGCTATTTAAAATTACAAAGCAAAAAAGCAAAAGGCTACAGTTTGTGTTAGAAGTAACAAACCTCAATGTGTGCTACCTATAGAAGCCTGCTAAATGGTTAGAAGATAACTGAAGAGCAGGGAAGTAACAGGAATCCGTATTTGCAATAGAAAGCAGATTTGATTAATGGCCAGAAAATAGAGCTTAAAAGCTGTAGCACATGCCAAAAGAAGCCAGTGAAGACCAGGAAAATATGCTCTTGAAGACTACCAATCAACATACTTCCTGATAGCCATATCTCAGATGCATTAATAATGTAGACCCTTTGAATTTCCTAAAGATATGTAGCCCTTTGTCTCAAAAAACCTTTTCCTTGCTTCAATTCTCAAGCTCCAAGAAATATGCAGTGAGGACAACAGAAAGAGCTTTAGTACAGCTCTCACTTGGCAAGAAAGGCACGAAATGCTCTGCCAGCCAAGCACCAGAGAGTAGTTGCTGGGAAAAGAAAAGGTCATCAGTTCAGCTATTCAGAGACAAACTTTGGAATACATCCTTGCTGCCACTAGAACACAAACAGATTTCAATCTTGCTCTCAGACTCAGCAATTAGATTAACATTTCCTGATTTCACTTAAAAATTAGAACAACAGAACCACTCCACAGCAGAACACATTGGTTCTGACCCAATTACTTTTTGAGGTGTGGAAAAAAAAAACCACAAAAAAACACAACAAACCAGCAGCATGACTGTAACTCAAGACACTTACATTCTTGAAACCAAAAGGTAAATAGGATAGAAAAACCAAACAAGCCCACATGTGACAGCTCACCCCAGTCACAACGACAAGAGCCAGACTTCAAGCAACCCCACATTTGAAATCTGTCTCACTGGAAACAGGCCAATTCCCATTAATGACACAATAGAAAAATGGGTTTTAAGCAGTTCAAGTGACAGGCCTTCTAAACACGTTATGATTAAAGTAGGATTTCAGTATTTACACTGTTAGAAGGATCCAGCATGGACTTGCACCACTCCACTGCTTCCACAGTACACGATCTTATGGTCTCTGTGCGGCCATGATAGAAACGCCTGGTCATGGCAGTTTCGTAACAGCAGCCCGGGCTAAGAAGAAAAATTATGGAAGAGTATCTCATTAACTTAACAAAACCATATGCTGTCTCAAGGATTAAAAAAGTCCTGCCAAGTATCCTACACATCTAGCTCAGTTACAAGTGCCACTAAGCCACTAATTTTCTTAACATTTTGTGCCTGAAAAAGAGCTACAAAGGAACTCTACAAGCTTTTATGAGACAGATGACTGAAAAAGTACCGGTGCTATAATATATCTCAAAAAGACTGGGTTGTCATGGCTATTTTCTGCAGACTACAGATCTATCTCTAGTATAACTAAGCTGAAAATAAGCAAGCTTCAGTTTCACTATATATTTCCATTAAAGAAGCCATATACACCATCCAAAACCTCAAAAATAAAAGAGACACGCTTGAAATAAGCAGCATGTCCCAATGCATTCATAAGGAAAAGGCTCAAATCCTTCTCTGTTGCATACTGACACCCATCCAGCTTTTACCTGGAACATCCCCAGCCCTATGACAGCCCATTTAATATACAATTTACATGAAACATACTTGCGTGTTTAGAACAGACTTAACAGTCTGTTTTAGTGAGACAATTAATTTATTCTAAAGTTCAGCAAATTGAGATCTAACAACCTTTCTTATGACAAGACAGGCATCTCCACTGACTAAACATCATGCTCATATGATGAAACCCTCCTTTTTCTGAAGCAAGCAATACTCGCCAGGTCAGTAACGACTTATACAAGCCATAATCCGTGCTAGTTAGTAAACAGAAATTTGGGAACACCAACACCAGGAAGAATGCTGCCTTTTACCAACAACAACAACAAAAAAAATAATCAAATGACACAACCAGAACCAGGCATTTGGAGGGTCACTATCTACATCTCCATTATTCTGCCCAAACCTTCACATCTAATGTTGCTAAAGAAAGTGAGACGCTGATGTTTGAAAGACTTCTTACAGGCTTGGAAGTCTAACCGTTTTACTGGTGGCTGTTGCTTGCTACAGATAAAGCTTTCTTCTCCACCTGAGCACCTATTTGACATTAAAGAATCATTCATTTGGTGTTTGCCCAAATATTTACTTTGTACAAATTCACATTTTCATGGATTGTCTTCTGCCCTCCATTCCACAGTAGGTACATACGTGATCCCTATGGGCACAAAGATGCAATTCTTCTGAGGCCCAGAGCACAAGCACCATGGAGTTCAATGGCACAAAATACAGCCCTATACAACCGTCAATTTAAAAAACCCCTGACTTCTTCATTCTTCTATCACCATAGCAAATTACACACTGGCATTGCAAGGCCACTGCACTATATCTTCAGACCCATCCCTTTACTCAATAAAGTAGTTTTTTTATTCCTAATCTGAGTAATGAGATTTTCTTACCGTCCATGGCATTTGTAATAAGCCAGCTGAAGGGCAAGCTGCACAAATGTATCGGGATGAAGTTTCTTCTTTCTAATCAATGCTTTGCCAAAGGACGTGAAGGCATAATTCACTAGGTGCAAGTCAGATACCTGTCAAACCACAGGAGGAAAAAACACAGAAGTCAAGAAACTGCCAGTATCACAACTTGGTTCACTTCAAATAAAAACACATTCAACATAAACTAACAATGTAACAAATTAAACCATGGTGTTAATACCCCTGATACATTAGTAACGTACACATTCCTGTTCTCCAGCATGGAGAAAGGCCAGCTAAAAAACACGCAAATAGAACGGAGGGGAACACAAAAAAAAAGCAACAATTAAGAGAAGCAGAAAGAAGTGCCACCTTTTTGTAATACAATTCTTTAGTACGTCCGATTTCATTTATAATTTTTTGATCCACTGTGAATACAAGTTCCTCTGGCCATGGAATATCCCTCACTTTATCTGATCCCTGGGAAGATGCGGACAGAAAGAGAAAACAGAAAGTGTTATCTATAAGAAAAGACACTAACAAATACATTTGAAAGTTTAAAGGATAGATACCTTCCATTTTCCCTCATTTTCAAGAATCTTCTTTTCAGCATAAGATAACATGGTAATTAAAGCCATGGCATCGAAAGGAGAATGCTAGAATCATAAGACAAGATATCACATTATTTGCATAACTGCAAGAGTATCAAATTGCTTTTTTCCCTACCCCACTCTTTTTCCTGCGGACCAACAGCTTTACTGCACAGTGCTGGACTTGTTTTTCTAGTTCTACAATACATATAAGTCCACCCACTGTTTTGACTGCTCTGAAGCCAGATAGGGAGGCACAGTATACCACTGCTGTGGAAAAGCAGATTTCAGGCAAGGTGCAAGCCCTTCTGGCCATTCAATAATTAATTTTAAAAAAAAATCCGAGTTTAAAAACCACAGCTGTTCAAATAGCTACATAATACAAAAGGTTAGTTTTAAGCCTTCTTGTGCAATGTACTCTTTGTCTTTGGAACTCCCTCATTAAATACTTTTAGAAACAAGATTATGATTTCAGATTTCATGTTCTTAATTCAAGTATGGTGTAATATTAAACACTGCGAAAGCAGACTGCTTTTGGAAACTTGCCAGACAAGGTACCAGGTAAACAAGGCTACGCTAAAGAGGAACACATTAAACATTTAAAATAATACTCTGAAAGGGAAACTTTAGTAAATAAATACTTGAAACATTTATAGGGGGGAAAAAAATGCAACTTACATCACAGAATGCGCTACAGGTTCCATTGGAAAAGAATATGCTATTGTAGGATTTATCTCCCCAGCGTACAGTTGGATCACCTGTTAGCCCCAGCCTTGTAATCTAAAGCAAAAGGTACACACTGTGGGTTTTAAAGAACACTAAGTATGCTGCCAACCTCTGTCAGCTAAATCAAGCTTACATTAAGATGGTGAGACCCCCCAGATAGATATTTTCATCCAGTTGAAGATGAATTATGATTATAAGCCTAAGTTTTTAAATTAAAGAGTCATAACAAGTTGATTACTGTATTTTTGAGGACCCTGAAGGATAGAGGGCTAAAAGATTATGAAAGCAGATTTCAGCCGTTCCCACTTCCAATGTCTTAACAATTCAAACTATTTAAGTATTCCTATGGATGAAGAAGAGGCATTACCCACGTATTTATCTGCTTCACTTCCTCTGTTCTGAAAGAGCAAGTGCTCCTTCTGCATATATGTAGAAGAAATTTTTATACAAGAAGACCAGATATGAATTATCAAAATCTTTAGCTACCTCACTGTAGTCCTCAGGAGTTCCGTGGGGACTAGAATCATCAAGGCAGACCACAAACAAACTTCTCTGAATTTTTTCCAGAAGAGTTAAGTTCTTTGGATCAAGATCAATCAAGTATTCACGCAACTAGAAAGCACAAGAAGACAAAGCTAAGTGAAAGGACACATTTCCAGTGATCACAATGCTCTTCTCAAGAATCAGCTGTTGAAGTATTCCCACCTCTGCCCATTTTGTCCTTTCGTTGCTTGTTAAGGCTGCCAGTCCTGGTCCATCTGGTTCACTATGGCATCTTTTCTGTATATAAGTAAGTTGCCTTTAAGAAGATTTCAAAAACTGAAGTTAACAAAGAACATATGGAGAGAAGTCAAAAGTCACTCTTTTTATCTTTCTCTCTTTTACCAAGCTGGAATTTTGGCTCCCCATTCACAAGCTAATGTGAATTTTCAGGAAGCATGAATCAGCTCCCTCAGACTCTAAGGGCAACTGAAGACCTGCTCTGTTTGCAGTCACTAATGGTTAATTCAGATTGCAGCTACCAGCCCAGTACAAACTTACATGTAAACAACCACAATCCTGAAGTGTTATCATGCACTTAATTTCCAACTAGATTTAAGACTTCAGCCATGCAAACTTCCCCGAGCAGCAGATATTTACAATACTGAAGCTTTTATAGCAACTAATCAGATACAAGGGCAAAACTTCCACTCAAGATAAACCTTGAAATTTAAAGCAGAACAGTAGCCACAATACCTCCTAAATGTAGGAGCTGACCTACACAAGAATACTTATCTTCCTACCTTTTCCTTGCATTTTCCCTTTGAAGAGCTATTAAGTGAGAGCTAATTTCTAGTTTGCAAAATCAGTTTCTCATGTGTCCTTCTAGGTGTTAAAGAAACTCCACAAATTACAGACATTTAATCTGGCTTGTGCTTCGTTCCGGCAGTCTTGCCCATTAAACTTCACCATGGTTCTTTAATTACACAGTTGTCAAAAGTATAAGACACCCATGATGAAAAACAAACAAAAAAACCCCACCAAACCCCAACCAACCACCAAACCAAAATCAACCTGCCCTTTCTACAGGCAAGAGAAAGCTTTACGGTTTTTTGTCTTTATTCCAGGCATTCATTTCTTTGTTACTTGCTTGATCTAACAGGTACAACTACAGAAATTAGAAATACATATGTTGAAGTATCATAAGTATTAAAGTACCAGATTAAAAAAAAGTTATTTTTGAGCTTTTCTAACTAGATTTTGTCTTGTCTAAGGAATTTCCTACCGAAACACCTTCATTCTACCATTTCGTGTGATGTACTATGGGTATATTACAAGAGTACGTGATCACCGTGCTTCATGGTAAGATGCCATCCACTAAACAAGAATTTCCTCAAATCTGAACCCTCAGCTATAGGAGAAGCTGTAGCCTCTCTTTTTCTGTCCCCTTCACCCCAAAGAATTAGGTGTTAGAAAGACTCTCCTTGGTATGTAGCTTAAATAGGACAGCTCATTTGAAACAAAGTAGTTTGAAAACCTGAAAATCTCGGGAGGAGTCACCATATTGCCTTCGTGTATAGTATCAAATGCAAACACTCGGCCTCGACACAGGACTGTTAAGTGAGATGGGCATTCACCTTCAGTCTCTGAAATGAAACAAACAAACAAAAAAAACATATGAAAATCTAACCGTGGGGATAAAGTGAGTGACAGATAACAGAAAAAACACTCAGCAAGTCCTACAGACCCATTTTTTTTGTTCAAAACGAGGTAGAATTCATACAGCTAAAAACAGGAAAGAAGGAAAAAGAATAACTTTTGAAATCCAGTTGCATGATCTTATTGCAAATTTGAAGACATTTTTAAAACTGTCAGAGAAAATATAGAGAAGTACGTAACTTTCACTGTTATTAACTACTTCAAGTCATTGTCATTACCTAGTAGCAAATGTTATTTATTTGTGTATCCTGTAGGCAAGAACACTCTCTGCTGAAAGCAGTGTTGCTTGCTGAAAGTTGATCTAGCAATATTTCTCTCTTGCATGAGTTTGGTTTGGTTTTATCTGTTTGGTTTTTTTTAAAGGTATGAATATCATGCAGCACGCCTGCTGCTAAGAAACTTTGCAGATGACCGGGTCCTTCAGTTGTCAGAGTGTTTATGTGACCAATTTCAGTCATGCAGCTCAAGATCCGAGATCTGCTACCACATCAATCAGAACCTGATCTGCAATCTGCAAATCTGTACAAAGGGTGCACTGACACACCAATTTGGCCACTATAGAGAAACGCAGATGGTACTGGCCCACACTAGGCCAGGTACACTTGCATAGCACTGCCTTATTGAATCTGTTTATTCTTATTTTCAGATAGACAAAGTCGGAAAAGATTCTGACAAAAAACAGATGCTAAAACCCCAAGAAACTTGGCCACTGTGCTATACCTCTTCCAGTCCAGTACTCCACTCTGAGAAAAAGAAGAAATGCATCCTACTTTACCCATAAGTATTTAACCGAGTAGGTATCCACATTTTAACTGTAAGGCTTTTACATTTGTCTTTATGGTTCTACTTTCTAAATTAGATAATACAATTCAATACATACCTGATTAAAGACATTCTAGACTGGGGAATTTGTCATTTCATGTAAACCTCACCTCCATAGATCACGAAATTAATTTCTAACATAAGAAAAATCAGAAGGGACGACATCAAATTCAGTTACTTTAGGCAGCATTCTCCTAACCTTGGCTGTCTAAAGCAAGGGGTAGAATTAAGTTTGGAAGTTAACCTACCTAGAATTAAGTGTCTGAGATCTCACTACAGTTGGTAGAGATCCACCCAATAAACTTAATGACATCTAACGAGCTCTCCACCTGTTCTCATTAAGGTATCTGCTGCAGGCTGAACAAGATAGCTCTCCATGTTCCTCTGATCAGGCTCTCTTGGATTTTAGCACGGTCTTTGATTCCAACCTGTCAAATTTTAGGTGTCTTACTCTGCAATTTGAACACTACTTCCAAGTGTTTAGACCATGTCAGTTCCCTCTATAGCCAAAGGAGAAAAAGAGATCGCTCTCCAGATGGCAATTCTTTCTGCCTATCTTAGATACCTGCATATTTTGACTTGACAAATCCTTCTCTGGAGGTATTCATATTTCTCCATATGTCACAGAGAACAAAGACAACTAACTGGACTAAGTATTTAAGCTGGAGGCAGACTATCTACATGGAAATGGATATCACCTGCTCTGTATGACATGAAAAAGTATATAAGCAAGATTGTTAAAGTTCTTATAATATTTTAAGGCAGAAAAGAGATGTGAATTACATAAATTGCATCTTCACAGAATAATAGCTTTGTTTGTTAAGTGTGATCAAAACAGAACATTGAATTTCCACCATTTGAATGTTTCTTCTATGTTTTGGCACTTAAACTGACTCAAACTGACTCTTCAACTGTATGCTATGATAAAACCCTTGAAACTTGCCTTCAACTTTGCCTTTTCTCATCATATCCTGTGGTATGGAGACTTCCTTATATATTTTCTACGGAGCAAGGCAATGTCTCCTTCTTCTTGAATTCCTGAGTCTTACAGGAATTCATATCTCCCATGATCATCTACAGTGACACTGCTGCACAACTCTGCCTGCATCAGAACATGTGTGGGAGGGGTGTTATGATTTCAGTTAGTCGATTACTAATACTACAGTATTTGTTGGTGGAGGATGAATAAGAACTTTATACTTTCACCCTAGTTCTTTATCCTGCACCCTAGAAAACTGCTGGGAGTTTAAGACAATAGCTTCAAGAAGCACTATGGAATACTTTCAAGACTGAAAATAGAAGAAGCTGGCCACGCCAAGAAACAGCACAATGATAGAAAATAAGCAAGAATTGTCCCAACAGAATGTATGGGAACACACTTGAGAAACACATTCTGTGGAAAACAAAGCAATTAGTGACAATGCTGAAATTCTGTCCATATAATAAGTGTGGGTGGATTCCATGTATAACACATAGATTTTGTCTTTTTTTCACTTCTTAATGCTGGCACACTTCTTATAGGCATCAGGCTGGTAACACACAATTTGAAGCAGAGCTTTCTTTTAATCTTATTTAGAAAGGACTAAATACTGGACCAAAGCAGGCATTTGTAGACTAGATCTTCTTTGCATCGTTATATATGCATTCAACCACCAGTATCTGATTTAGTGCTTGAGGAAACAAGTATTTCATGGTTAAAATGACTCTCCATTAGCCCATTAATACAAAATCATTTGCTTGTGTTAACCTGCAATTTGCATTTGTTTACCGGTTTTAAAATAACTGCCGATCGAGTCTCTGGTAATTCCAGGAATTTTGCAAGTGCAGAAGAGCATTCGAAATTGGTTCATGTCCAGAACAGCATCCCCAGATCTCTCTATAGGCACCTTCTCTCTGTAGTAAACCAATACACCGAAATTAAACAAGAGAGATGATAATTATGCAAGTAAATCAAGGTAAGACAAATCCATCTTTTACTGCAAAGAACGCATGCCACTGAACATAAACATATCTTTGCAACTAAAGTACACATAGATCATTAATATTTAGAATAAATTATTTTTTCTTAAAGTCTTACGCTCGTAATAGATCCCAGTATTTCAGAGTGTGCCATATATTTACACATGCTCTTTCTATCTGAGTGCCCTCTTTTGGTGGCCAGCAGTGTTCAATATAGGGACCAGGGCCTCCCATATTACAGTGTATTTGCGTTGATATGCGAAGATCAAGATAAGCCACATTCAGCCACCAGTCCTCCAGCTGAAAACAAAAAATGTTTAGCGTCAGAATTAAGTTCTAATCATCAATTCTTTAATAATCACCTGATTGTTCAACTGCCTGCCTTTTTTTTTTCTTTAATATTTTGAGTAGTAGTTCCTATATAACAGAAGGCAGGACAGTGGTTCAAAACTAACTGCCGCAGATAACTACACATCTAGCTCTTCTAGTTTCAAGCCTCAAATAAAATTCAATACTGGTTAAGTCCATTAAACTGTAAATTATGATGAAGATTTCTTCCCCAATATTCATCATCTGAAACTCTTGCAGATGTCACCTGTGGCTACTGCGAATATCAGACAGATTACTCCATTAAAAAATGGAAGGAAAGGAGATGCGTGTGAGAGAGGAGCTACGTGCGTCCCATTAAGATTTAAAAAGTTCTCATGAATTCCACTTGGTAACAACCCCCCTTGTACCCCTTTCTCTGTCGAAAGCCAACTTTAAAGTGCTACCACATAGCTTCCTTCAGGAGAAAAAAAGCGATAGAGAACAAACTCTAAATTCCACTTTTTTTTTTTGGGGGGGG
>NW_009649192.1:383016-388914 GCF_000708025.1 Charadrius vociferus | reverse complement strand
GGGGGGATGTCACAGATGTCACAGGGGGGTTCAGGGTGCAGAGAGGGGGGACAGAGGTGATAGAAGAAGAAACTGACAGAAAAAGCATTAAAAAAGTGGTGGGTAACTTAACATTTCAGTTAGTGAACTCTTAGCCACACAACTTTGAAAAAAACAAATCACACATATGTAAGTGCATGTGTTCACACCCATAGGCCAAGTGGCAGATACAAGTAAAATCCTAAGATTAGAAAAAAAAAAAGCTAAATGACTCTCTAAATTACATCATGAACAACCAACTTCCCATAATTTGAATTATGATTTCTTACATATCTAAATACATACCCAATTCCTTCTCGTTTTAGCTCTTTCCAGTAATTTCTGATGCAATTCTTTCCCAATCCCATTTTCAAATTTTTTAACGATATCCTCAGTTCTTTGATATTCTTCTTGATTTAGAAATGGCTTCACTGTAAATAGGAAATGTTTTGTTTTAAAGACAACTGCATACTAAGATTTATTCCAAGATTCAGATATCCACAAGCAAGGGAGTAGATGAAAATACTCAGAAATTATTTTTCTAAAACAAATATTTGAAGGGAAAATACCTTTTAAAAATCTGTAAATAAATGAGTGTGTTCTAATAAAACATAAATACACACTTTTAAATAAATATAGATGTTAGCAGATGAAAGCAATTGCTGAAAATCTGAAATACCTAACAGATAACTAAATCAGATATATTTAAAACTGTAGCTGAAAATACAATGGAGTTCTGCAACTCCCTCAGCTGCCACACAACTCACTGAATAATTAAATTTACAGGAAATTTGTTTGTAAATTAATGCCACCCTACTGTACCAACCATAAGCTACTTGCCTTTATTTTCAAAAGTCCATTCACAACCTACAAGCACTTCACCCATCAGTTCTCATTCCCCGTTCCCACGTTACGTCTACCTTCGAATGAAATTGATGGCAGTTACTACAACCCAATTTTTATGTTTTAAAAAACTTCTGGATTTCTCTCAGATTTTGTGCCATACAGGCCAAAGTTCTCTGTAAACATTTGCAAAACTGGCCATTGTTTCAACCTAAAACCCTCCTGAAAGCCTTTTAACCCTGAAGTCCATGGTCAGTAACAGGCACTGCTGATGTCAGTTTCCATACATGCACATCTCATTGTCTTCACATTCACCTTGTGTATAACACATTTCTTGTTTGCCTTGCTACTGCTAACCCTGTGTCTACTTACTGCTGTTAACAAACAAGGAAGTATATTTGTTTAATTTTAGTAATCATTTATCTGTATCATCTCTAATCTAGCTTTTGCGAGCAACAACGGAGTTTCAGCTGGGCCATGTCTCAAATAATTACCTATCCTCGTAGAATTAAAATCTTACTTCCCCACAGCTTTGTCTTGCTCCAGTTATGAATGCTTGCCTGCAACCACTACTTTTTTCTTCTTCACAAATCTAGAGATCATCTCCTCCAACACGTCATCTCAGCAGGGTGTGCTACAGCAGGCTGCTCAGGACTGTGCTGGGTTCTGAACATCTCCAAGGATGGAGACTCTACAACCTCCCTGGTAGCAGTCTGTTCCAGCGCTTAACCACCCTCACAATAAAAAGCTTTCTTATGTATTTCAATTTGTGCCCACCACCTCTTATTCTGCCACTGGATCCCACTACGATGTCTGGCTGTGTCTTCTTTACTCCTCTCCATCAAGTATTTACATACATTGCAAAGATCCCCCCTAGAGCCCTTTCTTCCCCAGGCTGAATGGTTGCAGATCTCACAGTCTCTTCTCATACATCAGATAATACACGCCCTTAATTGCCCTCATGGCAATTCGCTGGGCTCATTCCAGTATGTTCGTGTCTTGCTTGAACTGCAGAGCCCAGAAATGGCCACAGCACTCCAGATGCGGCCTGCCCAGCGCTAAACAGAGGGGAAAGATCACCTCTCTCTACCTGCTGGCTACGCTTCTTCTAATGGAGCCATGAAGGCTGCTGGCCTGCCTTGCTGCAAGGGCACATTGCTGGCTCATGTTCAACTTCATGTCCACCGGGACCCCAAGGGCTTTTCTACAAAGCTGCTTTCCAGCCAGTCGGCCCCAGCTTGTGCTAGCGTGGGGGGTTATTCCTCCCTGGGTGCATGACTTGGCATTTCTCTTTGTTTGTTGAACTTCATGAAGCTCCTGTCAGCCTGTTCCTCCAGCCTGTCAAGCTCCCTGTGATGACAGTACGAGCATCTGGAACATCAGCCACTCCTTCCAGCTTTGTATCATTTGCAAACTCAGACTGCACTCTGTCCCATCATGCAGGTCATTAATGAAGATGTTAAACAATACTGACCCCTGAGGTGCACCGTCAGAGACTGGCCTACATCTGGAATATGTGCTGCTGATCACAAACCTTTGAGCCCAGCAGCTGAGACAGTTTTCAGTCCACCTGACTGTCTACTACCTAGTCTATACTTCATCGATTCATGAATGAGGAAGTTTATTTAAAAGATGCCAAAAGCCTTGTTAAAGTCAATATAAACAATATCTAGATGCAGCTTGAATTGCACCACCATCAGTTCTGAACACAGACGAAAAAAGAAATAATAGAGACAGAGCCACCCACCTACACCATTTAGCAGTACACAGTATTCACCCAAGAAACCCGGAGTTGAAAGCCTCCCCAGACTGAGGGTAGTCTGACACTCAGGTTTTGCAGAGTGACCCTACAACCGCGCAAGATTATAAGAGAGAGCAATTAACCTCTGTTATTCAAGTTTCAAAGTTATTACAGAGCAACGCGCGCACACACACACAAGAACGAAAATAAGCAAAATTACTGGGTTCTGATCCCTGTCTGAGGGGTGACCAAGATCGCTAGGGATTTCCAGCACACGATGACGAGACAAGGCTGAAAACTGAGTTTGTTCAGCTTAAGAAGAAAATACTTTGCTTCACTCTAACAACTGAATAGAAAGGCATAGCAAAGATAAAGCACAGCTCCTCTCAGAGATGCACAAGAACAGTACAAGAGAAAATGGACTCAAGTTGGAAAATAGGAAATTTCTGCCAAGGAAAATGTGAGGGTTTAGGGGTTGCGGGGGTGGTGTTTGCTTTTTTTGTTTGGGGTTGGGTTTTTTGTCATTCTTGGTTTGGGTTTTGTTCCCCCTTCTGTAATCAAGAAGGTGATCAAATACCAGAACAGGTCATCCAGAGAGGCTGTGGAATCTCCATCCTCGCAGATATACAAAACCCAGCTAAGCAAGCCTGAGCAACCTGCTGTAGTCAGACCTGCTTTGAGCAGGGATCTGGTCTAGATGAACCCTTCTCAACCTACGTTGATTCTATGATGACAGGGCCTCTTTCCATTTAAAAACTATTCGATCAGATGTAGAAGCAGCACTATGAGGAAGGAGCAGAACTTATCCCCTTTCTCACTAGAATTCAGTGAAACTTCTCTATTGCCACTTTCTCCAGGCCCACAGATCTCATCTTCCTTTCTGCATACATCAGCTTCACCCATGAACAAGAACTACCCCACGAAAGAAATCTTCAGTTGCATACTTAAGGAATCCTATGGAGAGCTGGACCTTTGGGTTTTTGTACTCTCAGACTGAGTCCAAGCTTCTGAGCCTCAGCCTCTGGGGTGAGCTGAAAGGCTAAATAACAGGCATATGGCCACCTTCTCTGTTCAAGGCCTACCTTCAAAACAAGGTTAGTCATCCTGAATCCAAAGCAGAGGCAGCTACTGTAAAGCCCAAAATAAGGTACCTTCTGAGACATACTCTGCCCAGCTTTTCCAGTTGACTGGCTTTAAACAGACAAGTGCTTCATCAACAGGCATACTAACTAATGTTAAGTGCCTGGGATCCTCCTCCAACCAGAAAAAGACAGGAGTTTCTGAGGAATGATTCACAGCATCTATGAAAGGTCATTTGGAGTTTCTAAATTGTTCTTCAGAAGCACCTCCCTTCCTTCACTCACCTTCACAGACTAAATAAATGAAGAGCTTAAGCAATGAGAATCACCAAGCTAATGTGTAGAATTCTGTGCTGCGCATTTTGGCTTTGAACAAGGGAGGACTGTGACAGAACAAAAAAATACTGGACTAACTTTTCTCCAACCTCCAGTGAGACTAAAGGAGATCAACAATGATGATCAAAGTTATAGAATGACTTATGTACAAGGAACAGTAATTAGGAAGTAACTTCAGCATGAAAAAAGGGACATGTGATAAGGTATTTATGAAAACACAGATCAGAATCAGAAAACAAGAGCAAACAAATTCACTGTCAGATTTTATCACTCAATGACAGAGTTATTTATTAACCTGGAGAGCCAGCTGGGTGTACAAAACTAAGTTCTAAAGGGCAATTCTGTTATTACACGTTCACTATTACAGCACAACTTTAGTTAATCTACATTACAACAAAATGAAAACATTTTTTTGACACGCATACACACACAACATTTTCTCCTCTAAAACCACCATTTCATCAAAACATGATGACATACGGAACAACAAAGAAACTCTATTACCATTTACTGGGCCATTTCCACTACACTCAGAATAAAAGGGAACCCAGAGTGAACTTTAGGACTTCTATTTTGGGAAAGGGAAATATTGGTATATGTTTCTGCAAAGGACAGAACTCAACGTCTTACTCTGTTAGCATTCCTGTATTACAGGTAAGATGGTAAGACACAAAGCAGATGTTCCAGAAAAAACGCTCAGTTTCTCAGAGTTCTGAAAGTGATTGAAGAAATATAGGAAAGTAATCTCAAGATACTAGGTAATGTATCTTTGTCATCCCTGACGTATAAACACCTGATATAATAATACTGAACTAATCAATCCTCTCCGCTTTATAAACAGAGCTAGACACGCGTACATTGATTTTGCTTTCAAAACTTTTCTCTTTATGATCTTCTTTAGAGAGCAAATATCTCAGGACAGAAATTATCCAAAAATGCCCACTACTGCCTTTTCCAGCTATTGTCTAGTTAACAGTATTGGTGAGCAAGAAGAACATTTAAATATGAAAAAGTCTGTAAAAAAAAAAAAGTTATTTCAAAGATCTTGGGCAAACACAGACATAAACAAGCAAAGTAGTCATTATGCAAAACAAAATTTGTAGATGAAGAAATACCTTTCATTAGACCAGCTGATATGGCCGAAAAACAAAACCCAAAACCTTAGGGGGACAAAACCTCAAACCAAAAAAAGTTAACCTTCCCACACACCCAATTCCCTTCCATGCTGAAGAAAGGTAAACATGGACAAAATGGAAATTTTTACTCAGGTTGCTCTGGGCACTTAGTTTGCCGGTTTGAACCTGAAAGAGGCCTTCTGCACTCTGAACTTGTCTTGATCCCCCATCCCAACTACATCAGACAATACAAGCTGTCTACAAATCACCCCACAAACACCTCCTGACTAGCCTGGTTACAATAGCACACACCACGCTCCTACTACAATACGAAATCATTACCTGCATCAAGGTATTTACTTAAAGATTCATCAAGAGGAGGTACAGGCAGGGAAGGCAGAGAATCTTGGTACTGAAAGGTTCGCTCCTCGGAGGATTCAAGCACTTGCTTTTCCATGATGCAGATCTGCAGCACAACATCAACAGACCATGAAAAAAGCCCAAGTTTGAGACAACGATTTATCTCGCCACGCTGTTTTCTCCTTCTCCCCACACAGTATGACACATATCAGGCAAGCATCCACTGACAAGGGCAGCTACAGGTGCTGTCTCGGGATACCTCGCGATTAACAAACTCGAGGCCTACTGCGGTTTTTTTGTTTGTTTGTTTTTTTGTTTTTTTTTTTTCCCCCCCCGAGGAGCAGCCAGCCGTTCCGGGGACACCCACCGAACTGCCGCCAGAGAACTGGGGAAGGGGGAAACCACC
>NW_009649192.1:353243-382421 GCF_000708025.1 Charadrius vociferus | reverse complement strand
GGGGGGTGGTTCCTCGGCGTGTGCCCTCGGGCCCTGCGAGGGTGAGGGCCCTCCCCAGCTCATGCTGCCCCGCGGGCTGTGCTTGTAACCCCGGCAGCACCCGCCGTGGGCCTGAACCCATCTGCCAGCCCTGGGGGGGTTCCTGGCTCAGGGGTAAGTGGCGCTACTGCTTTGTGGGTGGGGAAGTGCTCAGGAGTCTGCAAGGACGTTTCTGTGGGCAGATCGGTGGGTTTCTGTGCTGCCTGTTGAAGTGGTGCATGGCGGAGAGGCTCGTAGGGTGTGACTTGGGGCTCCACAGGAGCGGGGGTAGGCACGCACCACCAGCGGTGAGGATGAGTGGGGTTTGGGGCAGCCCTCACCTGGAGCAAACACTTCACCACAGAGTGAAGCACCACATGTACAGGGAAAGACACGTGAGGGCTACCCAGTCCCACTCGCCATGGTTAATGAGGTCTCTACTTTCAGAGACAGCTGCCAGTACTGCCCTTTGGCGAGCCGAAGGGGTTTCTGCCACCTGTGTGTATACGTGGGTGATGTGTGATGGAGAGCCATGGCTCTACCCAGAGATTTCTGCCTCTCACAGTGTCGCTGGGGGACCGGGCTGCTCAGAAGAGCTCCCAAGCCCTGAGGGGTTCCTTACGAAAGACTGGCGGCTCAGATAGGTCTTGAAGAAGCAGTAGAAGCAGTTTGATGTGACATAGCCATCAGGGCAGGAGCGAGGTGTGTGTCAGGCCATCTGCATCATGCGAGAGTCTCCACACCAGGTAGAGGGTTTGGACCAGGGTAAAGGTGAAGCGTGATGCCTGCCATCACTGTCCCCAGCCAGACACTCCGGACCTCAACAGAAACTCTGTATAACCCTGACCAGATTGCAGACCCCATTACCCGCTTCCATCCCTATGGGGTTCCAGGTGTCTTTCTGTTATAAGCTGTATGAGGACTGCAGTGTCCTATGGCTCCCTCTTCCCTTGTGAGGACTGTAGAGTTCAGATCCCTGTAGCCTTCCCTCTCATCAAAGGTTCCCATCACACATAGTTTTTTAATACTAAACGTTTGCTTGATCCTTCTCATTGGTTCCCAGGTAGGTCCAAAGGCAGTTCAGAGATTAAAATCAAGGGTAATCACATCTTCACCTAAAAATCTTATTAGTAGCCTGTGCAAAGGAACAAAGGTATATGATTCTTCCAAAAAAAACCCCCCGCAGTTTAACAAATGCCAAAATGGCTTCCCATTACCTATCTCACCATCTCTCCTCTGGGCCACTTTGTTCAATCACCTTTTTCTATGTGCAGTTGTATGTAAAGCAGTAATTTTTGGTTAACACACACAAAAGATAGCCAGGATTAACAACCTACTAAATTAGAATTAGTATGTTAACCACCTGTAGAGTCTTTGCTAGTCAGATGGAAAACGGTCAGCTTTCACTGCTCCGTGTGACAGGTGCTTGATGTTGTAATCTTCCACTTCATTTTCTCCTGTGAGATATTATTATCTTTCCATGTTGATATCCTTCCTCTTGATCCTTGAGCTGCTGCCTGGCCCCATCTCAGCAGTCTTTACCTTTATTTCTGACTTTACCTTTCTTACATTTCATGGATCTACTCCGTGGACTTCATCATGACTCTTTCTCTCAATTTAACGATTTCCTCAAAAATCTGAGCAAAGGTTATGCAGCTGTGCCATTGCAGAGCTAGGCTGACAACAGAAACAGGAAAGGAGGAGAGGCTATCTTGCTCCTTGTCATGTTCACCTTTGAAGCATCCATGTGGCCTTTATATGTGCAGTTTCAACACCCTGGAAGGTCCAGGTAGTAAAACTGGGAATGCGTGTTGTGTGACTTTAATATTTATTTCAGTAATTTTGCATTAGTGATGCTGTGAGCATATCAGCTGCAAGTCTTCCACAAATTGGTTTCTCTGTAATTTCTTACATTTTTTTCAAGTCTAAGTGAAGGGATTGGTAGAGAGCTTTCTGGAGCAAAGAATTTCAGTTGATAAAGACATATATATATATATGTATATTTCAGCAGCAGCTTTTAGATGTTAGCAGTGACATTAGCCTATTTGGAGCATAATCTGCTAAAAATGTAGCCATAAGTGATATGTTGCTGGGAAAAATATGACCAATGGCGAAAAAAGTTGAGTATACTCTGTATTTTTCTCCATTACTTTATAGTGTCCAGGTATAAGGATGAAAGATTACCTTAGTCTTTATTTTTCAAGAAGCAAAGACCAGTACTTTCCTGAACTCAGGAGCTATGGAGACATGGTTTCCTGCAGAGGTTTTTTTCCCCCATGTGACTTATTCATTTTGCTGTGTCCTAAATCCAAGATCACAACAGTGCTTTTTCCTGAGTAGAAAAACTTTTAGGGATACGAGTCCCTAGTCCTAAAAAAGCTAGTGAGTATTACAATGCATGTTACAGACGTGCTTTCTTGCTAACGGGATACCTCTTTTTATGACCCTATTATTTTCCAAAAAGCCTACGTATCTACTCTTGAAAATACCTATTTTTTTACCTTTATGAATGATGATGTGAATGATGAATGTGAACAAGCATGTGTGCCATGTAGTAATGTGTAAGGTACTGATACAGCTGCAGAAATACAAAATTCCAACTGGATCACAATGTTTAGGACACAGAGATGTGCTGGTATCCATAGGCTGCACAAACCACATTTGTGTTGTGAAGATAAAATCAGTAGAGAATGACATTGCCTAACTGTCCTACAGCCTGCCAGCTCTGTTATGACAGGCTTGCAGATATCAAGTTGTTGATGCCCTGACTTGTTAAGGCTTCCTTGTTCCCAGCCGGGTGTCTCATATGCCTGCCTGGCTGTAAGCGATCCAGTGCCTTTAATAGCAGACTCTGTACCTACCAGTGAAGTGCATCGTTTGACTCGCAGGCTCCCTAGTTCACTTCTGCGCGTATTGGTGGGCTGGTGAACGGACTGCCTTAAATCTAAATTAAGTGAGTAGACAGCTGTCTGGGTATAGGGTTGCTTTTTGCTTGGCTTCCAGAATCTGTAGGCAAGCAGTTAAGCCAGGGATGTGTGAATGGGACGTGTCTAGTATGTAAGATTTACAAGTGCATAGATAGCTGAGAAGCCTGTCTGGTTCTGGACTGCCCAGCTGGCAAAGACCACGCTCCTGCATTTCACAAAAACTCGTTGCGCTATAGAGTATATTTTCATTTGGGAAATATCAAAACAGCCCTGTGCTGCAAGCACTCAGTGTTTCTTTAGCTTTGGCTTTATATTCTCTGCAGGGTGGGACTGTTGGGTCTGTTTCTGTGTTTGTCCTAGTGGCTGGTCAGTGCAAAATCAGCTTTGTTTTTGCTTGTGTTTTCCAATCGGTATTTGTCCACCTACCATAAGGTGATGCCATGACAATAAACAAAGCAAATGTAAAAGCTTATCGTGCCCTGAAAGCCTATGTCTCAAAAGCATGATTGAAAAATAATTCAAAAGTTCTTTATTATACCACATCTGTGTCCATTTTGGATTCTGCTGTACTAGAAGGATGTTGAAATACTGAAGTGAGTGTGGCAGGGGCCTCTGTGATTGTGACTGGAGTTGGTAGTGTACAAGGAGAGGCTGAGAGAAATGGTTTTGTCTTAAGAGGAGAGTTCTAAACAAGGATTTTATTAATGTCTTCACCTACCTAATGGAAGGGTATGAAGAGGATGGACAGAGCCAGACTCTTCTTGGATGTACTCGGCAAAAAGACAAAGTTACAAGGAACAACAAGGGATTAGATAAAAATATCCTTACTGTGAGCGTGGTCGAACACTGGAACAAGGTTACCTAGGGAGATTGTGTAGTTTCCATCCTTGGAGATACTCAAAACTCAACAAGGCAGAGCTTGGACTATATTATCTCCAGAGGTCCCTTTCAACTTAAATTATTCTGTGATTTATCTTATTGTTGTTTTAATCTTTTGTACAGCTCTTTATAGAACTAGAATTTTATTTTCAGCTTATAGTAAATGTGAAAAGAATAAAAGAATATTCACTCCCCCAGGGAATATTTTCTTAAAGTTCAGTGGGTTTTTTTTCTCACACTGCACCATATCTTTGCCAACAGTTCAACAAAGAAACATTTTTTTGACTGAACACTCTGAAGCTGATTTTGTCTGCTCTTAATTCATCAGATCACATATCTAACTTAAAATATGTAGGTAATAAAACAAAAACTTTTTTCTCTTGAAAACTTTACAATCCAGGAAAATCTTGATTATACAGAGGAATTCTTATATATACTTTCTTCGTTGTAATAGGGTCTAAGTCAGATCTTAGGTATAAGGCAAATAGAAGTAGTGGAAAGATGAAGACAATTTAGAAGTGGGTTGTTGTTTTTTTTTTTTTTACAAGACAGCAGTTCTAAAAAAAATAGAAGACAAAAAAAAAAAAAAAAAGACATTTACCTAAGCAGATATGCTTAGATTTCAAATAAACCCAAATTCAGCTGAATGTATGCCAAAGAAGATTATTTATTCATGCAATAGCTCGCTCTTTTGTGTGGCTTATATATTTTTTCTTCTGTATGAAAATTAGATCAGCTGAATCATAGAATCACAGAACGGTTAGAGTTGGAAGAGACCTTAAAGATCATCTAGTTCCAACCCCCCTGCCATGGGCAGGGACACCTCCCGCTACACCAGGTTGCTCAAAGCCCCATCCAACCTGGCATTGAACAGGGGCCATCCACAACTTCTCTGGACAACCTGTGCCAGTATCTCACCACCCTCAGAGTAAAAAATTTCTTTCTAATATCTAATCTAAAGCTACCCTCTTTCAGTTTAAAACCATTCCCCCTTGTCCTATCACTACACTCCCTGATGAAGAGTCCCTCCCCATCTTTCCTGTAGGCCCCCTTTAGGTACTGGAAGGCTCCTAGAAAGTGTCCCCGGAGCCTCCTCCAGGCTGAACAACCCCAACTTTCTCAGCCTGTCCATATAGGAAAGGTGCTTCAGCTAACTGATCATCTTCGTGGCCCTCCTCTGGCCCTGCTCCAACAGGTCCCAGTCCTTCTTATGCTGGGGGCTCCAGAGCTGGACGCAGTTGTCTTTTGATGTGTCTTTCAAACCAGTAAGACAGACTCTGCAGGTTTTTTGTTTCAGTTAGAGTTGTAAAATAATTCTTAAGGGCAAATGACTCCATTGGGTTAGCACAGATGTGCCTCTTACATGCAAACCTTTGGGTTGTACGTGTAATCTCAGTATGCGCCTTTCCAGCTGCTCAAAGCTTGCAAAGAGGTCATGAAAGGACCCTTTCCTTCTCAACAAGAAGATGGTGAGACTGTATGGGATCAGCTCACTGATGTAGGTGAAAACTAACCTTCAGGATAAGTATTAGTTTTCGGCTTGATAAACAATGTGCTCTTACTACATAGCTATGTAGTTAATAGTGTTGACAATAAGATTGAGGTAGAAATTTATGGTCCGAGAAGCTGGGAAGGGCAGGATCGTCTCTTTCATCATAAGCAAGCTCAAACAAAGCTGACAACAAATCTGCATCTCAGTTACAGCTTTGTCTTAGGTTACTCTCTGAACCACGCAGTTAATCTGCTCCCCGTACTTGCCTTCCCCACACATTTTGCAACAGAGTTAGATTTAATTTGTGACCGCTATTGCACCAATAGCTACCTTACTACTTCTACTAGCTTTGGACTTCATAAGCATCCTACCCACTGTGATTGCCAAGTGGAGGTCCCTCTGGACATTGTGTGCTGAGCCTTGATACCCTCTCTAGTTCCTTTTTCTCTAAATTATCCTCTATTCAGCAAAAGAAAGTTGTATCAGACTCCCCAGCTCTGTAGGAGGAAATACAGACTTCCTTGCCTTTATTCATACAAATCATAGAATCACAGAGTAGTTTGGGTTGGAAGGGACCTCTAAAGCTCATCTAGTCCAACCCCTTCTGCAATGAGCAGGGACATCTTCAATGAGACCAGGTTGCTCAGAGCCCTGTCCAACCTGACCTTGAATGTTTCCGGGGACAGGGTGTCTATCACCTCTATGGGCAACCTGTTCCAGTGTTTCACCACCCTCATTGTAAAAAAATTTCTTCCTTGTATCTTCTCCTGGTCACTCGCACTCCTCAGACTGCTTTTTGTAGGCATGCAGTGGTCACTCTTGTAAAGCCGTGGCCTTGTCAGCATCGCCCACGAGAGCTTCTGGCTCCTGGTGGGTCCCTCTGCTGCCCTGGCATTTCCCTGCCTCAGGACAACCCCCTGTGTACCGAGATCGGCTGCTCCACTGTGGATCAGACTGGCTCCGAAGCAGCTTCTCACTGAGGTGAGGGCATTAAACATTTTGATGAGAACTTTGCAGCAAAGACAACATTGATTTTGAATACTGTTATGCTACTGTTGTCATCAAATACTACTTAGGTCATCCTGTGACTAACAAGTCTGGCCCCATTACAGATTTTTGACAGGAATCTTGTATTTGTTTCCATACCTTATTAGCATATTTCTACTTGTGCAAGTGACCTGTGTTCGTCACAGTTTGAGGTCTGCTTTAGCACATGCTTGAGCAGAGAGTCTGTATGAGTAATTTGTGGACCTAGCAGTACATCAGCAAAGTTTACAATCCCTCTATTTTTGCTTTTTAAGGAGAGGGTGTCTACCCATTGTTCCAAGAAAGTATCAAGTATGGACCAAAGAAGACATGAAGGATCAGACTCTGCTTTATGGGCATCTTGTTATATCCATCCATCAGGGAATTCATTCCTACAGCATGGGATATATACTTGTGTAAATATGTGTTAACAAATGCTCCTTTGGTCCCATGTTTGCTCTAGGAGGATAAGAGCTGGAAGGCAAGTGGGAAGATGAGACCTCTTAGTGATGCTGGGAAAACTGTAGGTGGAGCCATGGAGCAATAACTAATAATGGCAACTGTTAATGATGGTAACACCTGAATGAACTCAACCCTTTTACAAAGAGAAAAGTATCAGATACCAAAGAAAAATATGCACAGATCTTAGCACAAGGCCCCTCAGTGTATTTGTTCTCATGTGATCTAGTCGCAGGTGACAACCAACTCAATTTCCTCCTGATTACAGCCTCTCAAGGATAAGCTTCTGTGTTAAGGATCCTGCTACTAAACTACATCCACACAGAATTATTTCACCAGTACATTGGCAAGAATATTCCCAGCATTTCTTTCTGTTTTGTATAATGACTGTTCTAGAGAAGAAACAACTTTGTTCCTCATTTCATCATATACCTATCAACATTTCAGTGCTGTGACCTGATTGTCCAATATGTAATAAACAACAGTATATGATCAGTTAATACTTAGCAAGTGTGCTCGTTTAGCTGTTTGCAGAATTGCTTGTGCCTTGCTTGGTCAGTGACCTAGTATAGGTGAGACACATCATCTGCTTCCTGGCAACGGCAGGGACTAAAGGTTCATGCATCCTCGTTAACATCATTGCCTATAAATCAAAAATATTTTCTCTTCAAATATTCTGTATACATGTACACGTTACCTACTACGCTGGAAATTTAAAGTCATGCTGGTGAAGTAAAGCGGCATCTACAGTTACAGGCTCTCTTCCTATTCTGTTTTTCTTGGATTCCTGCTATTTCCAGACATAACCCCTTGCATTTCTTCGGTCCCACATTCACTTCACTTCTGTTTTGGTGGGCTCTTGTCACTAGTCTGCCATTCCTTCCTTGAGCTCTTCTTTCCCATTATAACCGTTGAGGTCTATCACGCTGGGCCCTTTTTTGTCCATATGACATTCCTAGCTTACTGAGAAGAATTTCTTCATGCTTTTTAATAGCTGTTTCTGTCTTTTCTGTGATTCAGTCTCTGGCAGTGTTTTACTTGGCTCACATCAAGTATTCATGATTTCTGAAAGATTAAACAGAAGCTGTTAATGCAGAGTGGTTTTTTTTCAGCAATTCCTGATCAGTATCATTTGTTTCAACTGTTGCACAGAAATCGCTCACTTTTCAGCCAACAGTGCTAAGAGTTTCTCCCTAGAAGGTCTAGCAGTTGTCCGTAGGGTACTTATGTGTGATGACGGCATTAAATATTCTGGGATACACGCTTAAGCACTTGGGAAACACTGTCATCAAATCCCATGGTATGGGTTTATTCAAAAGAGTGATTGCTTCTCAACAGCATACTCTCTGCTTTCAGCAGGTATGCATGTTTTTATATTCAGGCCAAAAAAATCATTACAGTTATTCAGTGTATCACTTGTTAATTTTTGGTACATCAAGGCAGGCTGTTAGGGATCTGGATGTACCCTTGTGAGATTTTTTTCCTATTCCTCAGAACTGGTGTAAGCTAATAAAGTTGGATTATTATTATTTATTTTTTTTTAGGATTAATGTAGAATGAATACATGCTGTTATTCATTTTTAGCGTATGCATCTGAGTCTCTGGATCATCTGTTTCTCTGAGGCATCTCACTGAATCATATATGTTGTATCTACATTGCCAAGTACTTTTGCAAAGTAAGAACATGTTAGTATATTGAAGGAGCATATTCTGAGGTTACGTACATCTCCGGTATATCCAAGTGAGATTTTTTTTGTTGTGGGTTTTTTTTTTTTTTTGACTAGTTTAGTCTGGCTTCCTGGATTGGACACCCCCTCTATACATGTAGTTCAAAGTTGTGCAAAAGAAAGCCATCTTGCCCATCTTTGCTTCCTTGACTGCAGGTCAAGCATTGCACTGTCTTACATATTTTTGTGCCATCCCATACTGTCCACTGCAAGGCTTTGTAATGGAGGGAATAGTTGCAGCTGCAACTGAAGAGACTATTGTGGAAGAGACTTCCTGTCCTTCCATGAAGAGATGCCCACCTTCCTGATACAGCTGTTTTGGGAGGAATAAAGCACTCGGAATGCTTTTCCTGGAGCCATGAGGAGCCAAGAGTTATGGACACAGGAGTTGAGCTCAAACTGATGGCACAACATCACCCATAGGATGCTGGACGGCCAGTAAAAATGCAGAACTTTCACATTGAAAGAAACAGAGTTGAGGCTCTCAGTTGTGATCAGGCATGGCAATTTCACTATCATCACACAAAAATACTTGTGTTTAAAAGAGTGGACGTAGCCCTGTGGAGTCTTGCACCTGCTGCTTGTCACTGGGTAATCAATTTGGAATGGAAAAGTCCACTGAGGCAGAGTGGTGGCTGAGGTGTCCAAGACCATCTTCCAAACCGTCTTTCTTTGAATAGCTCAGGCTGGAGTTATTGGCAGAATCTTCCAGGCCTGTGCGCTCTATGAGATTCTGAGCTGTCCCAAGGCTTTTAATGGAATCCACATTCTAATCCAGTGACCAGCTCAGGACCAATACAACTGTCATAAACTTCAAGGACTATGAGGCCCTTTATATGGAGGTCTTGATGAACAATAAGGTAGAATTTTGAACAACTTGGTAGACTTCAGCATATGGTCATGAAAGATGCCTGTGTCTTCTACAAGCTTCAGAAAGAGAAAGGTCATAATTTTTTTTTCTGTACAAGGACAAGTTCATTCATGACATTTGGGTAACTCTGCATTGTGGGGTATACTGAATACTTTCTTTACCACTGGATTATGAGGCCATTCCTTGATGGTGATAAACCCCATGCCTATTTTAACTATGTCCTTATTTCTTGTAGGGTGGAAGTGGAGTGTGCATGTGGTCATCCCACTGCAAGATCTGGATTGCTGTGGCACAAGTGTAGTGCCAGTGTTCTCTGTAGTATGTGTACCTTCTATGCATAGGTTAGAAAAGAGCAGATTCCCATTATCTATGACATTTATTCTCCACTGAGCAGGGTCTCTGTGCACTAGTAGGTTTCATAACATTTGCATGTTTCTTGTCAGTCCTGATGCTACTTTATCCACCATTACTTTTGGGCAAGGAAAACTTTCTTTTCCCTAACCTGCTATGTCCTTTCACTTTTCCTGCATCTCTTGGTTTTGACTGGTGCTTTCGAGGCCCACTACTTGCTGTCCAAGAGCCAAGAGCAGCACTGGTAGGAGATGGAGGGAGGTCCAGAATAAGCTGCTGCTTCTCCAGTGTAGCAGTTCTCCAAAATACTTTCTCCAAACTGTTGCCAGTTTGGCATCAAGAATTGCTGATATCATCAGCATCTGTGGAGGAAAGAAAAGCAAACCCTGTCTGGTTTTGTGTACCTGAAGATACAATGCACAGCTCTATTCCTTATCGTCATCTTCCCACTTTTTTCCAGCACACAGTTTTGTGCGTGGTAGTGTAAGTGCTGGAATAAACCCATTTTTGCCCTGACTTCTGTGGCAGATGACTAGGTTGAGCTCTGAATGACGCACAAGTTACCATAAAATTAGCACTGCTGTTCACTCTCAGTGGCTGACTGAGTGTTGGCAGCTATGTGACTCTTCATGCTTTACAGAAATGCAGAAGGAGAAGGGAAAAGCGTTCGTACAACTGACTACAGGCTATCAGTATTTCTGTTGGTGAAGAGCATACAGTTTCTGTAAGTTAGCTGATTTGTGATAATTTGTTATTCTGCAGAATTTGTTCATATAGCTATGCACAAAGTGTCAAGGTACTCCAGAAACGGGAATTGTAATCTGCTATGGTGAGGTAGCTGCTCTATAAAAAGTGAACATATATCTAGTGAACTTTTTTCCGGGCTCTGGGCTGTGATTTTTGTTGCCAGTAAGTGTACTCTGATATCTTCTCAATCTGTGCTCTCAGCTCTGCGTCTGTTCCTGGTCAGTTCACATATGCCTTAGTCCCCCTATTCCCCTAAGTGTGAAGCATGTATCTATTGATTTAGGCTTGTTCTTTTGTCTACCGCTATCACTGCTTTGTCCCCTTAAACAAACGCCTGCCTTTAACAAGTGGTTTATCTCTTACTTTTTAGGAAAGTGCAATAGACTATTCCGTGACATTTGGCTATCCTCGCAATACTAGTAGTTTTACTGCTATAGCACTATGGAGGTGGCTTGCTTTCTTGGAGCCTCCAAAAGCAAACGTGGATATGTTGCTACATTTGTTGATTAACTCCTGCTCTACAGAGCCAGTTGTGCTGCACTGTGGAGGGTTTGGAACCTGTAGATACACAATTTGTAAAGGCAAGGATAGGGTTCTGCTTGGTGCACCTATATCAGGAGATTTTTATTCTCCCATAGAAGCACTTCCCATGCTTTTAACATGTCTGAGAGCATTCAGCAATGGTTTCCTCATGCTGTTTCCTGATGATTTCTCATCAGATTACTTATTTGCTCCATGCACTGATGGAATTCCTAACTTCTGGGGAGTGAAGTCAGTTCCTTTTCTGTACGAGCTCACCTTTTTGTGTCTAGAAGGGCTGTCTTAGCCAAGGCTTTGTATGGTGCTACTTCTGGGCATCTTTTGAATCTCTCCCTGTAACCTTAGTTGCTTCATATGTTTATTGTATGTTTGACCTAATGCTTTGCTCACGTCAGGTCTGCATTCTTTTTCTCTGGCGGGCATTGTACTTCAATCTATATGCTTTGCTCGTGGCATTTCTTTAATTGCCTTCAGTTTTTCATGGTCAAATTGTGATCCCTCAGTGCTCAGTACATGTCTGGCATAGATGTTGATAGGCTTCTTCTGCTTTAGCTTCATTACATCCATCCTGAAATTTTGTCCTTGACAGTTTTTAGGAGTTTCTGGATTGCTGGATTCATGGTTGTTTATTGCCATTGTCTTTCAATCTTCTTCTGTAAACTTCAACTTTAAGCCTGAAAGTCTCTCTAAAATATGATTCAGTTTACTGTGGAGCACTTCAGCACCCAAAATGATGTGCAGATTGTTCAAACCCAGGGGTATCTACTGAAGGATTTGAAAGAGTTTCTGGAGTGTCACAGGTTGTATGTAAAGGAAATGCGAGAGACATGTTTATTTCTGACTTCAGGTTGGTGTCTGGTTCTTGAAATATGTCCTTATCTTCTCTTACAAGCTGGATGGAGTCCACAGTGGCAATTCTGCCTCTCTTTTGTGCTGAGAACACCAGTGGTGGTTGTTGAACTGAAAAAAATCCCTGTGGTTTCTTCTTACTTATGGGTAGCAGAGCACCTAAGGACCAACAAATTGATTTTATTATTCCGCAGCTTTCTTACTGACAGTTTGCATTGGCTCACGAGCTTATTATAGCACCAGATAACTTTTCTGTTATCTAGTATTGGTACCTGGAAGTGTTGCAGTCTGGTTTTGCCTCTTGTTCTTCAGTAGTGGGTATGGACATTTGGAGCCCCGCCTTGAACATTTTAGGTGTCTTTGGTTGAAAGCATTTCTGTAGAATGAGCTTTGTCCCAAAACTGTTAATGAGTCTCCAAAATTAGAGATCAAAATTGGGTTTCTAAGCTGTGTGATGTATCGCAGACAATAGTATATGGGTTTTTTTTGTTGTTTATCGTTTCATATGCCCCACCATGTTCCTGTAGGAGGCTGTGGTTCGCCAGCAGTTTGCATTGCTAAGGCTGCTGCACTCTAGATCAGATAGAGACTTCTTTGGAGTGCCACAAGGCTGTGCCACAAGATTGTGCCTAAGCAGGCAGCATCTGAGTGCCCTTAGGTAGAAGTCTCAAGACTGCAATGTGGACTGAAAGGGTGAGAGTATGCAAAAGTCTGTTTTCTGCCCTGATTTCTTTATTTGAAGGTCCATTGTTCTAATTTTGGTTCTTATAAAATCTGGCTTTTGGAACTCAGACACCATTTCCCTGGTTTTGGTGTTTGCTGCAAGGAGAAAGTGCAGGCAGGTCTTGGTGGGGCAGCTGGGATCCTGCCATGGTACATTTCTATGTCTGCAGCTGACCACAGGGCAGGGACAGGGTGAAATCGGTATTGGTGAAGTTTTGTTCTCTCTGAGAAGCACTTTTTGGTTGTACCAGTGAAGCAGTTATACCAGTTATTATGATGCTTCAGATAATGTTAGATCAACTCATATTCATCATTTTGGCAACAAAAATGTCCATTTCGTTTTCTTTTATTTGCCATGGCCAGCCATGTATAAGAACTGACAATTTTTATATAACTTCCATGCTTTATTTCTATTTGCAAGACTGGAAAGTCAGCTTTTCTACTAGAACCTAGTCCCTCCAGACTCCCTGTTTTCTCTGAGTACTTCTAAATATTATTTTCTTTCTTAGCAGACCTTAACAGACTGACCTCAGTGCCTATACTATGTATTAAGTACAATAATAAAAAGGATTCTGTATTTGTTAAACCAAACTGGTTCTGTTAGCAGAACTATCTTACATCATTTCAACGAGCTGGCTTTCTTTACACACGTACAGACTCATTCCTGCATCAAGCTAATGGGAGCATGGTGCTGAAAGTGGTCACCAAGCCATCATCACACACATGTTCTATAACCACCTTAATAACCTTAAAACAGGTAGCTTTTCTGGAAAGCTGTTCCAGCATCTGATTCATACAGTGGTTAAAAATCTTATTTCTAGCCATGGTTAATTCATGGACAATTTGAAACCATTACTTGGAATGTCCTCACTTTCCCCACCCTCATCTTCCAGTGTATTTGTAGAAGGTAACATATTCTCTTTCATAAACTCTCCTTTCTAGCTATGCCCTGCATCAGATCCGGTTTGAACTCACCTTTCTTGAAGAGGCTGATCAGCGCTATAGGCAGAATTCCAGGTGAGATCTCTTCAATATTCTATCTGATGTCACCCATCTTTCCAAATCTCTCCAGCAGATCCTGCTAATGCATCTCTAAAGTCTTCCCTTCTTCAAATTCTGCTTTTCTCTCCATATTTCATCTGCATGACTCCTATTTTATTACTTGTGTATAATTCTCTGAGGCCATACTTAGGAGTAATAACAAGTTGGGATGCATGCTGGATTTGATTCATTTGAGACTGTCTCTGTCTCCAGACTGTCCCTGTCTCAAGACTGTCCTAGAGAGGAGGCTTACCACTGCTTTCCTTTGGGTGGCATCTTATCAGCTTAACTGCATGTCTCCCTGTATAAGTAGCTAACGGTGATTTTTAAGAGAAAGATTTAAGTATATCCTTTTATCCTTTGAAGTTGAGTGACTAGGAAATGAAGTATGGCTGCAGTAAAGGTGCAGATTTGTTAAAATAATAAATAATTATTAAAAATAAATAATGACTGACAGAGAAGAGAACAAATTAAACTTCTCACAATACATATAATCCAATGTATTTCACAACTGTCAGTATTAAAATTCAACCTTTATTAAGCAACAACTGAGAAACACATGCTGCTTTGTTGCATTACTTCAGGGATCTGTATGTGCTCGTTTTACTGCTCAAAATGAGTCACATTAAGTTACTATTAGTGAATTGCAACTGTCCCAGCAATGTTTCTAGTCTTAAACAAGAACTACATTGTTGGGGTTCCAGTATTAATAGCTACTGGATAAAAAATTACTCTTGCACTATTTCATTATGATTTCTGAAAGAATCATACTTTCTAGTCATCCTGCAAGTTTCACTCACTTTTAATCTTGCAAATTGCTAGAAGTGACAGTTCACTTCATGCATTTCAGTTGCTATGATCTGCAGAGTGCTCGCTGCTTATAGCAGATGTCATTTATCATCAATAAATAGTAAGTAAGTTTCAGTTTTTAGAGAATGAGGACATGTCTTGACTTATCATTAGGTCCATTTGTATTAGTATTGAGGTCCAAAAGAGGCAGAAAATTGCTATAGAGAAGCAGCTAAGAAATCTTTAAGGATGAGGAACTTCTGAGGAGTATTCGAGAATCTGAGAGGGAGACTGATCAGTGGAGCCATACTCTGCCATCCCTGATGTATGGAAGCCAACTCAGCATGGCTGTTTTGTGACAGGAGGAAGGCAGCGTCACAAGGGATAAGGAGGGGTGGAAGAAGGTTACAGCACAGAGCAGTAAGAGAAACACCTCTTTACCCTCTAAGATACCCTTACAGAACAGGTATGATGGCCTGGGTACGATAGATGAAGCGCATAACGAGATAGAGGAGGAACCTGCACAGGCAGTCTTGCCAAGGTCAGAGAGACCAACTTCTCACAACAAAACCTGCACCGTGAAGAATCAGCTGCGAGTTATGGTCATTGCTGATTCCCTGCTGTGTGGAACGGAAGCACTTGTCTGCAGACCGAACCCTCTTTTTAGGGAAGTTTGCTGCTTCCCTGGGGCCCAAATTAGAGATGTCACCACAAGACTGAAGAGCGTAGTACAACCTTCAGTCTACTACCCATTCTTGCTCTTTCACACGAGTACAAATGACATTGCAACAGGAAGTCTGAGGTCAATCAAAAGAGATTTCGGAGCCCTGGGAAGAATGCTAAAAATTTCGGGAGCACAGGTAGTGTTTTCCTCAGTCCTCCCAGTAATGGGGGGACACTTAGGAAGAAACACGTGAGCCCAGGATATCAACACCTGACTCCAGGACTGGTGCCTCCAACAAAACTTTGGGTTTTAAAACCATGGAAGAATCTTCAAGAGGCAAGGTATGCTGGGGCCTGACGGGATCCACCTGTTCCAATGGGGAAATGGGTCTTCGGGCATAAGCTGGCAGGACTGATCAAGAGAGCTTTAGACTAGAATCGATGGGAGGAAAGGGATACCAACAGGATTGCGGCAGGTAAGCCAAGGGTTGGCATGGCATTGCCTGAGGGTGGCAATGCTAGTGGGAATGTTTACACAGCTCCTGGGAGCATGGAGGGCTCAGGACCGTATCTGAAATGCTTGTACACCAGTGAATGCAGTATGAGAAACAAACAGGATGAACTGGAAGCATTCGCCAGTCCCCAGCGCTATGGTATCATTGGTATTAGTGAGACTTAGTGGAATGAGTCCTATGATTGGAGTGCTGGGATGGAGGGCTGCAGGCTGTTCAGGTGGGATAGGCAGGGCAGGTGAGGTGGAGGTATCGCACTATACATAAGGGAGCGGTTTTGATTGTACAGCCCTTACAGTTAGTGATGATGTGGTTGAGAGCCTCTGGGTGAGGATGAGGGGGGTGGAAAACAAAGGAGATGTTGTAGTGAGTGCCTACAATTGATCGCCCAGCCAGGATATAAGCACTGATGAGTTCTTCCCTAGAAAATTAGGAGAACTTTCAGGATGGGTAGCCCTTGTCCTTATGGGAGATTTCAACTTCCCAGACGTCAGCTGGGAATATCATACTGCTGTGATGAGCAGGTCTTGGAAATTCTTGAAGTTTGTAGGAGAGAACTTCTTGTCACGGGTACTCAGTGAGGCATCTAGGAAGGATGCCTCCTAGGCTTGCTATCTGCGAATAGAGAAGGACTCGTGGGGGATGTGATGGTAGGTGGCTGTCTTGGCCACAGTGATCATGAAATGGTTGAGCTTAAAATTTTCAGTGTAATGAGAAAAAAGGACAGCAGAGTTGCTACCCTCGACTTCAGGAGAGCAAACTTGAAGCTGTCCAGGGAACTATTTAGCAGAGTAGGAATAAATAAAGCATATCAGGTGCTTTAATATAAATTGTACCTTATAATCAAATACCTCTGATAGCAGATACATGATGTGGAGAAACAGCATTGGTCATAACAGTACAGGTCAGGACTAGCCAATATAAGCTGCTTTAAATTGTACACCTTCCAAACACAGGTGTGCCTCATCTTACTTCATAATAATTACAACATAAGAGTACTGTGAAAGAAGCCTTAGCAACAGTTTCCACTTTTGCCACCATTTGGAAGTGGCAGCCGAAGAGCCCGGGACCAGCCCCCACTGCGGATCCCACGCCTCCCCACAGAAACAGCTGCAGTCAGAAGGGTTGATTTAGGGTTCCCCAGGAAAGCAGAAATCAGAAGCAAGTAGAAGACTGCAGACCTCGTTTGGGAAAGGAGCAGTGCTTACTGACTGGCTAGGTCAACAGGCAGGCTTTTCTCTTTAACACCACAGATTTTTCAGTTTCCTAGAAATTATGAAGAGAAGTGTAGAAGAAAGAAGAGTAATGTGAAAAAACAGCTTATGTGTCTCAAGTATCAGAACCCATTTTGGCACTTAGGTTCCATAATTTGGTCACTGCTTTTGAATATGTTTGCTTTATTATTATCATTACTTATCTTTTTGGTAGAGTAACACTGGGGAAAAAAAAGCCAATAAAAAAAAAAGAAAAGCCAACAAATGCAGTTACACAACATACTGGTGTTTTTAGGTTGCTAATAGCATCTGGTCCCTGCGAGCACAGCACAGGATATAGTATAAAATCATTGTATGTAACCACAGTGTGTTGTTCATGCACTGGTAGGTCTTCTAGCTTGTAGAAATTATAACTGGCCTGCTAACCAAATGCAGTGTTTCATTCAGATCACATGATGGCCTTCTACGTTAACATTTTCAGACCCCTACAAAACTGCCTAGCAGAGGTGCGAGCGCTGTACTTTTGAATATAGCCTAACAAAAGGCTGTCTTTTCTTGGCTACTATACAGGCTTTTTCTTCAGTGGGGTTGTGGGCCTCCATGTATTAAAACTGCTACAACTTCGCTACAGTCATGGGCACGTTAACCTCTGCTTTTTAAATCGCTGGGACTGATGCGGCGCGCCTTCCTTAGATCGCTGCCAAATGCTGTGTGTCACGCCTTAACACATGATGGTTCTGTCTCCCCTTTGGGATGGTGTGTGCCTCAGTCCCTGCCTTTTTTTCCAGGGTGTGGGCTCCTCCCTGTAAGCCTAGAAAAGACTTAAAGCAGACAGCTGTGCCACCTGGGTGCACATCCCCTCCTCTCCTACAAGGCTGGCTTTGCTCCCGTGTCTGCCGGTACGTACAAATTCTGATTTCTGCTTCTTGCTGTCCAGCACAGAGAAGCAGATCCACCTGTGGACTGTCGTTTCGTGGCACTGGTGGTCTTCCCGACTATTCAGGTATTTGTATCTAAAGTAAGCTGGATGGTGATGGAATAAACATGTATGAGTAGAAAGTTTGAAAGATTCTCAGTGACTGGTAATGTATCTGTAAATATTTAAGGACTTTCACTAAATGTGCTGCTTTATCATGCTTGAAATGTTTGTATCACCTTTGGAATCAGTTTGAGACAAGATTTTTTTTCTTAACTTGACTGTTAAGTTAAAACACCAGCTTCAGAAATGTTTGAGTTTTTGTGTCTTCTTGTGGAAGAAGTGACTGTGTAAATGGGATTAATGGTACTGATGCTAAATGAATCTACCAGATTAATTACATCTTCTGCAGCACTGGTTCCACTATCCTTCAGCTATTTTTAAGCTTACATCATCTACCCATTGATTTTTGATACAAGTCTGTTTGGCTTGCTATTCTCATAGTTTATTTGAACTGATTCTTAACAAATGTTGACAAATTTTCTAGTTTAAACATATGTAAAAATCAAGACAATTTTGGTCACAGCAGCATTTGGGTAGATTTTCTTCTGTCTTGTTTGCATTACATAGTTTTAAAATGGGTATGAATTGCTGCCTATTCTGATCTGGCTGCATTTCTCAAACTTTTTGTGCAGGTAGAAAAGACTGCATAAATGTGTATTTTATGATGAATCAGCCCTTGCATATACTGAGCTATAATGACACCAAGAAATAATACCTGTGACAATTTTCAGCATTTTGGAAATGGAATTTTGCTGCTTATTATCTCCTAATTACTATTTTTTCAGTCTTTTTAACAAGAACATGTGAGTTTATTCTAATGGTTGCAGAAAACATTTTTTTAAAGTTCTGTATCACCATTGCTTCTAATCAATTTATCTTTACCAGGTATTTTTGTTGCGCGTAGTGTTCCCAGGCTCTTTTGACAGAACACAGCCTGGTATGCTATATGAGCATGATGTCACCTCAGTGCTTATGTTCACAGATCTAATCAGCAAGAATAAAGGACAAGAAAATTGGGAAAGAATAAAAATGGTTGAGCATTGCTTTTTTGTTCAGATAGTAAAGACAGTATCTGATGCTAGAGACAATGCAGTTGGCGTTTTCGGTGCTATTTTTCCTTCTCAGCAAGAAGGAAGGAGTAGTTATAAATCTTGCTTCAGCTGTTACTTCTCATAGTCAGTAAACAAAAATAATAAAGCTGCTCTGATAAAGCTGAATGTGGCTCTGGTTACTCCACCATCTCAAAAAGGATATAACAGAATTCGAAAAAGTCCAGAGATGGGCAACGATGATGGTCATGAGTATGGAAGCACTGCCAGATGAGGGATACCTAAGCAAAGCCGGCCTTTTCACTCAGGAAAAAGAGCTGCCTGAGGGCAGAGAGACTATGAGAGATCTCAGAAATGCTCAGTGGCAAATCTGAGAGATGGCACCATTCACTTTCTTTACCCTGTAGCCATTGAATGAAGTTGTAGGAGTCGGATTAAAAACAAAACCGGAGAGCATTCTTTATGCAACAGATAGTAGAGCCGTGCAACTCACTGCAAGAGGGTATCCGAGAGGCTAACTGTTCATGGGAATTTAAGGGGAGACTGGATAAATACATGGAAAAGAAATTCACAGATGTTTCCTATATATAAAGAAACTGCATCTGTAGCCATCCATTTTACCACTGTAGCAGAGAGATTATTGAAGTAAGTGGTCCTTATGTTTTCTGTGTCTTTAGATGGATGTTATATCATGTATGTTCTAAAAGCCTGTGTTTTTAGATGGTCACCCTGAAATCCCGTATCAATTTATTTTGCTGCTTGTTACCTTCTTTGTGGTCAGTGACTCAATTAGGAGAAAATATTAACCAAGGGTGTTGCCCAATACGATTCCATCACCATTTGTAAAAGCAGAACTGGTTTCCACTGTTGCATGAAGATTATATAATATCTAACAGATTGTTGTTGAAGCACAAGCAGTTCTGATGACAGAAAATATTGCAGCCCATTGTTTCAAATTAGACTTAATTCATTCTAATTTTCCTGTACCTGAAGAGTCTTGTTCTAGAATGATGTGTTGTTTTCTTGTGGTTTTTTAGGAATGGAGAAGCTGGTTGTTTGTCCATACAAAAGGCCAAATGCTCTCTGTAGGCTGTTTTGCTTTCCGTGGGCTGGAGGTGGAACTTCTCAATTTGCTCAATGGGGCAAACTCTTCAGCAGCTCAGTTGAAGGTTAGTCACTTGTGTAGTTAAAGTAGAGGTTAAGCAAGTCTGCAGTACAGGGTAGCCAAATTTTTTGAATGGTATGTAATGTTCTTGAGAGCACTGTAGTCTTATTCCAATGAGTCTTATCCAGAAAGGATCTGTTAGGATTAGCATTTCCATTAAGGTGCTGAGTTTACCAAGTTTCTGTGCCACCGTAGATCAAATTGTATTGAAACTATTGGTATGATTCAGAAACAGCAATACACTGGCATACTGTTAATATGTTAAAAAAAGGCATAACCAAGATATGAGAACTATTTTCAATGTTGAGAGACTGCACAGAATGAATTTCTGTTATCCAGAGTGTTTGCATGGTTTTGCACTCCTTGTATCAAAACTGAAGTTTAAACTATGGATTTGTAATAGTGAAATAGCATTTAGTTACAGTGCGAAGTAATTCTCATTGCTGTCAGGCTATATCAGCACTAAAAAGATCAATTTCTGAACTATTTGAAGAGGAGCAAAGGCCGTATTCCAGACCTTCCACAAAGGAAAAAAAATAAATTAGCATTTATAGAGAGCATTGCCATTGCAATTCTACCAGTCCTCTAAATGCTTGTATGCTTTCTGTAAACAGTTGCACAAATCCCATCAAATTTTCCTTGGTATTTATAAAAAAAAATTTAAAAAAGCTTTTGTCCACTGGAACTACTTCCAACAAAGTTCCTAAGGAGGTGGCCTAGGAGCAACTGCAGACACAGACGAAGAAATTGGGGTGCAGCATGCTCTTTCACTGATGTTTTGTGCAGAAGGGCAGTATAGAAGATGCAAACATTTATGTACTGCTACCTGTGGTATTAGGTAGTGGTTTATTCTATCCCTTCTAAAATACTTTGTGTCTGACCCATTGCTTTCATATGAGTTTGGCAGTATGTGTGATGTCAAGGAGATTTTAGAAAATCAACATTTTTTTCTGATCTGTTCATTCCTTACTTTCTTTAAACAGTGAGAAGAATTTTGAAGGGAATATAATAAAAGTATGTAATATGTCCTTCCATATAAATACAAATTGCCATCAATTTATATTGTGATTCCACATTTTACTACGTGCAGTGCTGAAGAGCCTGCAAAGAAAAACCAGGGACTGTATGATTCTAATATGATTTAACTTTCTAATGTTGCCCTTGAAAGGATATATTTTACACAACATTCAAACTTAGTATTATTAAAATTAATGAATTTATGGTTGGTATTAATACTAATAGTAATAAAGGTGCTTCGAAATCTCAGCTGAGATCAGGACCTTGTGGATTTCTGACCCAAAGCATTTATCAATCAGATCAATTGGAGAGGCAACATTTGTGAGTAAAGGAGGGATGGAAACCTAATCTCTTACTGGATTAAAAGACAGTAGTAGCAATAGCAAATATACTGTATCAACTATAAGAAGGATTAATTTAAATAGTCGCTATATTCTGCAAAACAGATTTAAAAAAAATTAATTAAAATTATTTTACTGTTTCTATTTGAAATAACTATTATTCTTTTCCCTCCCTTTCTCCACCTCTTCTGCAGTATCCTCTGTAAGGCTTCCTGGAAGAGAATCTCGTCTTAAGGAGCCTTTTGCGAAAGACATGACAACCATAGCTAATGAAATTACTAGTGTTTTGTTAAAAGAATTGCAAGAAAAACCATTTGCATTTTTTGGTCACAGGTAAAAATATATACCTTTTTAGATACGCTGGTGAAGGAGCTTTGTCTTTGAACTCTAGGAGTAGATAGCTTCTTCCCTTCACAGAGACTTTAGGAAAATACGCTTCTGCAAAGTCATCCTAAAACATGCTGTTGATCTCAAAAACTCTGGTTATTTACTTACTGCTTCAAGCACAATGTCTTCTAAAAATGGCAGTGTTGTGGTTTTTTTGTTTTTTTTTTTTTTACACTGATAAATTATAATTGTGTTTACTGTTAATTTTTGTGTCAGTTCTTCCTCTATATGAATGCAGGAGGTGAATCATTCACAAAACACATAGATTTTGAAGATTGCTTAGTCCCAAGTATTCAAAATTACTGTTCTTACTGCAAATTAAAAGAGAGAGAGATTAAAAAAAAAGGTCTGATTTGCAAAACTAGACTGTATAGGAATGCACTTCGTGTCAATTAGCTAGTATCACTATAATTTACATGTCATATATGGTTTCAGTAACTGTTCAAGATAGCCAGTTAGCACCGAAATTCAAATTATGTTTAAATTTTCCATTTTTCACATCTGTTTTTCCTTACTTTGCTTTACTTTCTCTTTTCGCTGCAGTTTTGGATCTTATATAAGTTTTGCAGTTGCACTGCACTTGAAAGAAAAGTATGGACTAGAGCCGTTCCATCTCTTTCTGTCAGGGGCACATGCCCCACACGTAAGTTACACAATCATTAATAGTACCAACCAAAACAGTATATTAGCTACCAAGAGTAAAAATAACATTTTTACAGTATGGTATACGGAGTGGCTTTAATAAAAAAAGAGCACTGCTTCTGAATGCATGCAGAAAAATGTTCTGTTTTCTTAGAGGAAATTAATTCTGAAGCAGATGGAGAATTTCACGTTGCAGGATATTCAGTGCTGCGAACCTCAGCCTAGGAACAAGTCTCCTTATGCTAATGCGACTGTTTTTGACTACTGTCTTATTTACTATGGCCTTTAGCTTAATACTAAAAAGTAATTAAAACAAAATATGAAGTGCCACTCCATACTCTGTAACATGTGAAATAGCTGTCTTAACCTAGTCTTTCATAAACCTCCTGCACCAGCCCTCAATACTTTTATCTGGTTCTTTCTTTTCCTCTTCATTCTTTGTTGACTTTTTAATCTATCCTCAGTTCCTTCGGAGGATCTGGTGGTCCTGCTAGTCTTTCTCGGGACAACAACAGAGAAGTGGCTTTTTCCCAGCCCTCCTGTCCTCAGGCATCATTTGCTATTTCCGTTCTTCTGTTTCTGGGGCTTCTTAGCAATCCTGAGTATGAGCTAGTACTTCATGGAAGCAATTATCATTCCTGCAAATTTCCATAATTGGTTGGTCTCTTCAATCCTACATTGGTCAGATTTGCATCCACTGCTAGGCTTTCCTTTCTCTTAAACACATTATTTTATTAATTGTATTTCAATAGTGAGAGTCAAACTTTGAACAAAATCAAATTAATGGTTATTTGCGTGTGGAAGTTGCGGGCGTTGAGGATACTTGGCTCACTCATAATCTGTATTTTCAGCAAACGCAGTCTACTAACCCTTCCCAAGAAGTAGTCTCTGTGGATGTTAAACTTATCAGCCATTGTATTTTGGAGACAGAGATTCATTGTACTTTTTTACTAAAACAATTCTTAATGCAAATACTATTTAAAGTATATGATATACAACAGCTGATCTGTTTTGTCTGGTGCTGACAGTCTGAAGCATTTCTTCCCCTCAAAACCGTACCCATATCTGAGGCAAAAGATGAAGACGTTCTTAACTATATACAAGTTTTAGGAGGAACACCTGCTGAGCTGCTGCAAAATGAAGACATTAAGAAACATCTGGTGCTTACTGTCAGAGAAGACATTAGAGTTCTTCAGACATTTTCGTAAGTTTTACAATTTTGTATTACATTTATATTTGCATTTTACAGTTTTACTTCAACCTGATCATTTCAGGTTTTCTTTTTTTTGTTTCTCTGTAATTTGTTCTCATTTCTGTTATAAAAAGAATATGAAACAGTAATCACAGTTTTCTCCTTTATGTGCTTCCCATTTATATTCTGGTATTTAAACCCTAGATGAAAACACTGCTTACCCTAACAACCACTACAGTTATTACAGTGGTGAACATGTCATGGTAGAATTACAGTTCTGCTTAGGCTCCAAAGTTAGTAGCCACTAAAAGGAATTTTCTCGCATCTTTTGTTGTTTTCTGAGGCTAATAAGCTCAACTGATCATGTTTCAAGATTGCTGCATTCAGCCTCCTGATCCAAGGCCCCGTAGCCTAACCAGAAGCAAAGAATCCCTGTGTTCAAGGCATCTAGAGAGGAACCATCTCCTTCTGTCCTAACTGCTGTCCCCACTGGCTGTTACACAACTGCTCACGTAGCTGAGTGCTTAACACTTCTTACCCTGGCAAAGACCAGGATGCTCTTGGATGTGGGACCCATTTTGGCCATAGGAACCTGACGCTGATAAGGCCCTGAAACATATAATATAAATTGAATATAAGCAGACAACATAATCGTTTAGCATAGGTGAGAATTTTCATTGCAGGTTGAAGCTCTTTTTTTCGTAACTATTGGGTGATTCTATCTTTAAAATTTTAGACCTAATTGCAGTAGGGTAAGGAGCTAAGAATCTTACACCTACAGTAATTCCTTCTCCTGATGTTCCGCACAATCTAATTCCTGAAGTTTGTTACCTTTTTCTTTCTCCTTCAAAATGTATTTTGTATGTGGAAGCAAACCCCAAATATAGGTATTTTATGGAAAGTTTTCTTACTACTTTTTATGTTCACAGTTTTGAGAAGGCAGAAAGGAATATCCCCTTATCCTGTGATATTACCTGCTTTAATGGGTCTGAAGATAAATCGCGTGATTTAGAAGGTACTTTGCTTAAATGGTTTTCCTCTTATACTTACGCATTTTCCTGTTGTATCAAATCAGTTAATGAAGAGTTTTCTAGGGTCTTTTATCTCCTTCTTAAATGAAACAAATCAACAGAGCAGTCTCAATGTATGAACCAAAACAGTTGATATGGGATTTAAAATAATTATTTAATAGTAACTTTGAAATAGTTATGTAAAATGACCACAACAGTTGACATTTCTCTGACACTTTAAATATCTTTTTCAGCCTGGCACGATGTAACAAGTGGAGATATTTCCTTTTATGAGCTTCCTGGAGGTCACTTTTATCTGCTGGAACCCTCTAATGAAACTTTCTTGATAAAACACATAACAAAATGTATAGAAAATGCTGGTCTATGAGTATTTCCCTGTATTTTAATGGCAGAAGGTGTAAGATTAGTATTAAGCTCTTCATAGTAAGTCATTCTTTCTGTACAATTGCACGCAGTTATGCCTAAGAGTTGTTCTGTGCCTCCAGATCTTTACTGTAATCCTTTAAAAGGGGGAGTTTTTCTGATTTTTTTTTAAAATAAACATTGGCTTTGGTTCTTAAAAAAGTTCTCATCTTTTACCCATTCTCACCTTGGATGTGCACAAACCCTTCACTTCATTCCATAACCTCCTTTGCAAAAAATGACGGCTATTTTATTTTACTTTTAGAGCGTCTCTGTGTGCTTCTGTAAAAATGCTAAATATAATTTAATTCCCACAAAAATACACAATTCTTACAGAAAGCTTAATTTATTAGGTTCAAATTTATTTAGAATAAGATACAATCTAAAAATAGAGTATGTACGTAAATACCCTTCACAGTCAAACAACTTATAAAGATTTTACTGTTAGACTACACAGTAAGGAGTTAGTATTGCATTTTTCTCCACAGAGTTAGTTCATTAGCTACTGAAGAGTTAGTTGTTAGTAGGAATTATTTTTGAGTATTCTAGATCCCATATTTTTCTACCATTGCTTTTGCTTTAGAGATATAGGCATTCATGGCATCCTCCTTTGATAAACCTGCAAAGGAAAGTAGGAGTTGTTATCTTTCCTCATTTTTCATCCTATAAACATGACTACATCATGTAAATGTAATTGGTGTAACACCTTTTTTCAGGTTCCATGCCTCCCATTTGGCTTTGCCTTTCAAATCTAGCATTCCTGGACATTCTGCCAAAATAAAAGCATACCTCCGATTATCATGTAGATTTACACAGTGTTTGCTTAATTTCATCAAGATGTGGGAGTAAATGAAAGTACATATAGGAATACCAATATTAATATCTCCAACAGTAGCCTGTTTGTAGAATCCATATAGTTCCTTCAGTTCTTCATCAGTTGGTCTTGTTTTTAATTTTTTTACATCTTCTGCAGCACTATCAAAGTCAGCCTGATGGAAGAAAAGGAAATGTTACTTTTCCTCTCAAGGGGTGTGAATAATATATTAAGTATAGCACACACAGTAGTATCATTAGATACTCTCAATTACTGCTCCCTTGGGTTTCGCAGTAAGTCTAGGCATTCGCCCATGAAGGAAGCTTAATAAAACCGTAAGTTATCAGAAAAGAAACTAGGCTTACTTAACTGATAGGGTCAGCACTGCTAAAATAAGTAAACCTCTTTTTTCCAACAGTTTTACATCTAAACACTTGGAACCACTACAGACTGTGTAGCGTCAGGATATCTACAGCTATATTCATGCAAGCAGCCTATACAATGAATGTAGTCTATATCTCTTTCAGTCACACTGGGGATATGAAGGCGTTCATTGACCTTTACACCTCAGCAGTAATCTCTCAGTCCTTTTGGCCCTGACTGTATGGCGTCGACTCAAGTGGCAGAGCTTGACTACCCTCTGAGGGGTGCTGGCCACGTCCCCCTTCGTTTCCACTTCTCTGCTGACAGTGCAGTAGGTGACCAACAGTTGGCACAGACGGACCTCACGGAGATGAGCAGTGCTACTGCCAGGACCACCTCCAACACCCAACTCTCCAACACAGTGGAGCACAGGAGTAAAGTATAAATTTACTCCTTTCATCCTCATGCATCCCACAACCACATCAACCCAAAGCTATAGCCGTTATTATCCGCAATCACTGCTCAGGACAGGCTGGGCATCCAATTCAGTGGTTGGTGAGAGTGACTTGTATTCTGTATTACTTTTTTTTTTTTATACCCAATCAAATATTTGAGAGCACTGCAAGACAAATACAAGATTTTTCTAGAATTAAAAACCAAAATGCCCAGAATATGTTATTTAGATAATCCAAAATCATGTGCTCCAGACTACATATAAAAGCTGAATCAATACTGTTGAAATGACCTTACAGCATCTCTTCTCAGCATTTTTCTTTTGTTTCCAGATACTCTATTCTTTACTTAGAAAAAAAAATAAATCAGCATTCTAGCAGGAATTAAACTGATCATGAAAACTATTTTAATTGAAGTAACTGGATTTAGTCAGCTTGGATCAGAATTAAAAATAGATTGTATGGACAACAAAAGCTCTTTTGCTTCTTTGTTCTAGATAAAGAAAATGTAAATATTTTCTGCTACAAAGTTCAATGTCAGAAATATGAAACCCAATAATTTGTTTCCCTGAAAGACTAGAAAACTGGAGTACAAGCTTTCTCACCTCAGCTGAAAGAGTAAATTGTTAAACATTTCATAAAGTATCTTCTGTCCCAATTCATCACAGAGTAAGTCCTTGAACTTTCAGGCAGACGTTGCAGTAACAGACAATTACAGCACAAATTACACACATACTGTATGAGCAGAACCTGTTCTTTGCATTGAAGGAAAATTGAGCTTTTCTGACAGCTGCAAGCTCTTGGAGTCAATACCACCCTTCTCCTCTCTGTTTGCAGAATCCAGCGCTCTTGACTAGGGCTCCCAAATACTTTAACGATACAGACAGTAATAGTTGCCGGATGTTCCACTTAGAAGCCTGACAAAGTACAAATTTCACAGATGGTACCCTAAAAATAGTCACACTGCTTAAATCTTGGAAAGTCTACGGAGGGTCCCATTTAAAAAGTAGCCATATTAGCAGCTTAATGATTTAAATTGAATAATAAAAGCAAACGTTTCCCAAACTCCATGTCAAGCATCATTAAAACATCTAGTCGTTACCACCTAACTAAGGGTAAGGATTTCCTCTGTTCTTTCCATAACTCTGCCTTATCTCTGATCATTTTTTGCTTTTTAATGGGAGGGACCCCTACCACAGCAAAGAAACTCAAGAAGAGAACACGACACTTAATAGCAAACACTTTTCAGGACTGTATGAGGGTTAGGAGGTATACAATAGCATGCATCGAGTCCTCAACCTTCACAATATGTAGTTACCTTTTTGTAAAGTTATTGAGAGGCCTTTCCTAAGCTGTACAGGGTCTGAAAGCAAGGGTGTATCTCCTCACTGCCACAAAACAATCATTTTGAAATTATCTTAAAATAATAAGCTCTGTGGAGGAGGAGCTTATGCAATTTAAAAAAGAGCAAAGCGCTCTGGCAAGTTAGCTCAACAAAATAATTTCAGTTTGATTTAATGTTTTAAATGAGCAATAGCGAAATTAATGATGATGTAGATTCAATACTTATTTATAAGAACCCCAGCCGTATCCTGGGCTGCATCAGAAGCAGTGTGGCCAGCAGGTCGAGAGAGGGGGTTCTGCCCTGCTACTCTCCTCTACTCTGGTGAGACCCCACCTGGAGTACTGCGTCCAGCTCTGGAGCCCCCAACATAGGAAAGACATAAACCTGTTGGAATGAGTCCAGAGGAGGGCCACAAAGATGATCCGAGGGCTGGAGCACCTCTCCTATGAAGACACGCTGAGAGAGTTGGGGTTGTTCAGCCTGCAGAAGAGAAGGCTCTGGGGAGATCTTATTGCAGCCTTCCAGTACCGAAAGGGGGCCTACAGGAGAGCTGGGGAAGGACTTTTTACTAGGGCATGTAGAGATAGGACAGGGGGTAATGGCTTCAGACTGGAAGAAGGTAGACAGATTAAATATTAGGGAAAAATTTTCACTTTGAGGGGGGTGAGGCACTGGTGCAGGTTGCCCAGGGAAGTTGTGGAGGCCCCATCCCTGGAAGCATTCAAGGCCAGGTTGGATGGGGCTTTGAGCAACCTGGTCTAGTGGGAGGTGTCCCTGCCCATGGCAGGGGGTTGGAACAAGATGATCTTTAAGGTCCCTTCCAACCTAAACCATTCTATGATTCTATGATATGTATATTCATGAATGGATGGTTTTGCTGTCTTGCTGGTGGTGAAAGATCTCCATGTAGAGGTCAGGAGACACAGTTCTAATATTTGCCACAAAGTGCAAGTCAACTAATTTTTGTTCTTCTAAAACCCCTTTAAATTGCAGATATTAAAAGGAAATAGTTAAATATAGAAACATTTTATGAATGTAATTGTACAAGAATGAAAATCTTTATATTTCAGGCCAAATCAGTAAATGATAAAACTTTAGAAATCTTCTGTCAGCTGGCCAAGTTTTCACAATGCACACAGGAATACAATCTGATCCCTAAAGAATTCCTGCT
>NW_009649192.1:348038-353223 GCF_000708025.1 Charadrius vociferus | reverse complement strand
GACTGCCACGGTTGCAATAGCTGTGGCTACAGACAGGTATTTCAGATATTTTAATTTTTTCTCTAAATACTAAATCTGCCGAACAGCAATTAAGTAAAGAACGGTATAAACTCTTGCTAATGACTCCGTAAACTTTGTCATTAGAATTTCATTGGACTTTACAAAGTTTACAGCACAAGTTGTAACAGTATTTCCCTTAGGATCAGTCGTTAGGCTAATGTGAAAATGGTATAGTCTCTACATCTACTTGTTCTTGATGCCATAAAAGAAAAATCCTTACAAACAAGAAAATCCTAATCTCAAATTTGATTAGAGAAATCAATTCTTTCTCCAGAAATTATAGCTTTGATAGCTTCTAGCTTAGGTGCAAACAAAAACATTTTGCATCATGCATCATTCAATCCTTGGTTTATCCTGGACGTTCAAAAGAGAAGTCTCTGTGGCCATAAAAGAACAGAACAGTGCTTTAGTTATTAATCACAGTCCATGGTTGATGTGTGCTTCTTCCAAGCAATATAATAAAGTCCTCACTAGGAGGAATTCCTAGTATTTGTAATATTAATATTTGCTTTCATGAAAGCCTTGCAATCTTTATTTTTCTTCTTATGCAGTACTTTCTCTTGTTCTCCTTCTGTAGCGTAACTGTACCTGAATTTCCTACAACCGCCTGCAATGCTTCTGCGACTTCAGATATTAAACTAATTTTTAATTTGTCACCAAAAATTGCCCAGGGCCATAGAAAGTAAGTAAATATCACCATCCTTCCTTTCAGAAGCAAAACCAGAAAGGAGAACATAGACGTTTGAGGCCAGCAAGTCGCCAACAGCACAGGGAGAGAACTCTGGGCTTTAGGGCACGAGAGCACTGCCCTGTGCCTTAGGCATAGCGCGGTCACCTTCAGCCTGGGAGCACCAGCGCGGTGGACACGTTGCTTTAGACAGGAGTCTGAACTCACAGTACTCGTGAGAGCGTTCATATGACTTTTTACCTCCCTATATACCTTGACAGATAAGTAGCTTACCCCTCCATGAAAAGAGGCCTGGTCCACTTTGTGCTCACCTCAGGGCAGCAGCAAGGACACGGGCTCTTACTGCAGAAGAACTCACATGCTCTGATTTTACATCCCGGCTTACCCCAGCGTCACTCCAGACATGCTGCGCTGCTGCACAGTGTTTCAGACACCACAGCATTAGGACACAAAGGAGTTTTGTACTCAGGTACCAAAACTGTAGTCTAATTACGCAAAAATACATGTACACATATGCACTAACAACAGTATTTTTAATAGATGAATAGCACTTATGATGGAGAAGCGCTCAATGAGGGGAAACAAAATCAGCAACGCAACTAACTTATCACTGAATTAAAAATAGTGTGCGAAAGAAACCAGAACTGTACGTCTTTGACACTCCTAAAAGCAAAGCATTTACACTCACACTGTTGGTACAGATGTATAAAAGGGATGTACGTTTGTTTACAAACACAAATGTGATGGCCCTCCACTCTTAAGATTTCTTTTATACGTAAAGTTTTATTAAAAATATTTCATCCTTAATCCAAACACCAGAAATGTGACATTCTTGACTATACCTATCACTGACTCCTACATCACAGACATCTCTTCATATTACCCATACACGTACAAACAAATGCAGCATTCATGCTCGGTTAACAGTAAGATTAGGAAGCGGTGTCAATAATAAAACATAACTGAGCTGCCACAATCAGTTAAAGTTTAAATAAGTTTTATCTTCATCTTTATACTGTGGCCACTGCTGCATGTGAGCCTCTGCCAGCATTGGCGTACAAGGACCATTCAAGTCAGTGGAAATGTTCCACATGCCTTGAATTGTTTTCTGATCTAAACTTCACAGTAAGAATTAATTTGAAGCGTTGTTAGACTCGTACAAGACAAAAGATAACTCAGAAAAAATAAATTAAGAAAGGAAACCATTAAGTTAATAAGCTTCTTATCTTCACATACTTTTTTTCTATTTGGTTCTATAGGCAAGTATCATAAGATAACTGTTTTAAAAACACACAAATGCATACCTTGCACAGCAAGAAATATGCAGAAATGAAATTTAAATACTAAATATTTCTTTCCTCATCTCCCTCTAGCAATCATTGTGCACAGACTGTTGCTTAGGATTTGCTTGCTTACACAACATGCTTAGGAGCGGCCTATAAAAATATAATTTCCTTTTAATCGCATGCCGATAAAATTGCCTTTAACTCCTCAAATTAAAAGCATCAGTATATATACAGACATAAACATACACACGCATTAAAGATAAATGCACAAATCACCAGACTGTTATCACATACTCCCTTTTTGCAAAGAAAAAAGCTTGAATGAATTCTTCATCTACAGCAGAATATTTTACCAGTTTGCAAAACTTTCAAGTCCTTTACAGGCTCCCTGATGAAAGCATTATTTTATTCATTTTGTCCTCATTCCATACAGACTGATTCAATGATTTTTTTGGACATGGATGGTAGCTATCGACCAAAACAATAGTGGATAGAAAACCTCTATCATGTCTAATGCAGAATGTGTAGGATATCATAATATTTCAACCACTGATTTTTGTATGAAAGTGTAACTGTATACAGCAATGATATATCATATTGCACTCAGCTCTTTCAGCTTAATCATCAGGCTAATAAATTTATTTTCTAGAGTGAGTTCAAGGTAGAATAAAACAAACTATAATTTCAGTGATCTCTAATTAAACAAAGGTGGTGTTATGTTTGGGATTTGGCAGTTCTGACCGACTGAAGAAATAGGATTCTTCCTCTTAGCTGTAAAACACCACAATGAAACCTCTGTGCTGTTCGACATAACTGCAGCTCAGAAGAAAATTGCTGAGCTACTGGCAATACACTCCCTGCATCTAGGTCAGAGCATTATGTTGCTCACTCTTTGCAAAACACGCACACTAACCAAGCTGAGACAGACATTATAATGAGACCGGGATAAAAGGGCTCGCAAATCTTGAAGTGAAAGGGATAATAGAAAGCCTAATGAAGAAAAACAGCCTAATCCATCAGGGCATGGGCAAGACAAGGGATGTATTCATAGTTTGCTACAAAGGTAGGAGGCTAAAAGCCAGCAATGAAGGTAATTTCCTCAAGAACTATTTAAATCTATAGTCAGAGAGAAGGTAGAAGGAAGAAAGTAGAAGCTTTCCTACCAAAACACAAGCACATCAAAATGTACCACTCCAAAGATGCGTACACCTTAAAAAAAGATATGCACAAGTCCCTTAAAAAATAGTCATGCTACCCAAATGCACATATACCACTGCTTCAGTGTCACAAGTTTCCCTCCTCCTCTTATAGCTCCAAGTAACTAGCTAGATCCTAAAAGAATAAATACATACCTACCTTTCAATGCATAATCCAGTCCTAGCAAACTCAGACGCACATGTAAAGAAAAATAATTCACACATGCTCTAAGCAGGTAAGGCTCCAAAAAATTACATGACCTATGAATAGTTCAAAATAAGCAGCATGTTTCTCACTCTCCACTTGCGAAAAGTAATACATTATTTAACCTCCAAAGGCTTACGCAAATTTCCCATGCCACAAGGTAACCTTGATTTTGCAGTAATAATCCTTACGCTGAAGAAATACCGCTGTCCCTGACACGGCATTGCACAGACGGACAGTGCATCCCTCCCTCTCCTCTCCTTGCCTCTCTGTCTCACCAGATGCGGAACTGCTTACCTGGAGAGTCATGATGCTGCAAGGATGTTCAGGGAACGGCCTCACTCCTTCTCCGGCGGGGACACTACACTTCTGCCTCTCAGCTCCTGCGGCGCGAGCGCAGCGGCGGGGGACGTGCTGCACGGAGGGCGTTGGACTGGCGACGAGTGACCTCAGCTCGCCCGCCGCAACAAAGCCACGCTGGGACTGGACACGGGGGCTCCCTCCCGCTGAGCCTCTCGGGACCTGCGGGGACAACTGAGTGACTACAGTTGCCAGGGAAGGGCCAGTGCGGGCATTAAGCCCACACTAGTTTCTTCAGAAAGCCTGAGTTCATTTCTATACCCCTGAGGATTAAGCCGCCAGCCTGAAAGCAGAGATACAGCAAGATTTCCAAGCCGTTTGTTTGAAAAGGGAATTTCTTGAGTGATTTGAACTGCAGTCAGCCCAGTTACTGCTGCTGCTCCCTCCACAGCAGCCCCTGCCTGTGCCGGTGCCCAGCCCTGCCTGGGACCCCGCACCCTCCAGCAGCACCTCTGGAAAACACACGGGTCACCCCCGGGATACCACACACAAGCAGTTACATACACAAAATACCTTGAGAACGCTGATTTTTTTCTTTGCTCTACTAAACACAGAATTGAATAAATGAATATTAAATGAATGGATAAACTAGCCTACAACTGTAACCATCAAAGGAAAAAAAAATCCATGCCTGTTTATCTACTATATCAATTCATAAACTATTTATATTCATACCTCTATACATTTATATTCATAATTCCTTGAGCATGGCTTAATCACAATACTATATGCTTCAGTATTTTAACATCCACTAATTTCCACAGAGCCACGTGAAAAGAGCGCTTCCCCTCAACTTAAGTGCAGGTTAAATTAAGCCAGGACTTAATGAGAAAACCAACCAAGTAAATTTTGGTAAATAAAAGGAGATTTAAAAAAAATAATACGTGAAAACAGCACTAACTCGTCTCCAAAACCGTGACATGAAGATCCGGGTTTTTGGGCTGGGGAAGTTCTGCACTTACAGGTACAGAAGGCTGCACACAACCGTGCGGTGCGCTCAGGTGAACGCAGAAGCTGAACGAGTTTGTGAAGATTTGTTAATGGCTCGCAGCAGACTGTGGGAAACACCGAATTAAAGAATACGATGTCTGCGCACAACACGTCGCATATGACACACCAGAGATGAGCCTATTGCCGCGGAGTCCCTACGAAGCGCCTGTTGACCTGACTCGGCCGCGATTTCATTAGATGGCGCACGACAAAGCGGATCAGCTGTCACCTATACAACAATTTAAGCATTCCAAACGAGGGAACGCCAGCGCTAACCCTGCGCTGAGACCATCGCACTTTTAACGCTGCCTTTAATCAGTTGGCAACGCGCCGTTCCTCAACCGGGCACTGCCCGCAGTCCGGGGACGGGCAGCGGGCGGCCTCCCGGGGCGCCGCCCCC
>NW_009649192.1:308385-347575 GCF_000708025.1 Charadrius vociferus | reverse complement strand
CCGTTTCTCCTTCCGCAGGAAGCGGGGCGGGGAGAGGGGTCGGGACAGTGGCGCCAGGTGGAGAAACTGCGTCTTTGCTTTGCCTCGTTGCTTTATTTCCCACTGCTGCATGCTCGGTTTTCTCAGTAGTGCCCATTTTGAAACGAAAAATGTAATCTTTCAACTGTGAAATCTCTGCTGTTTTGCTCCTTTTTCATATACAAGTCTGTTGCTGACTTTGCTTGATAGCCCCGGTAAAAGGTCATCAGAGCATCCCTAATTGAAAGGTTTTAAAAATTAGAGCCTAGAACTCTTTTTTTTTTTTTTTTAAAAAAAAAAGCTATCATAAGCTTCCATTTCTAACTCAGTCACACATAGGATTTCTAGTCGTCATTTCCATTCTTCAGCTGTTTCCACTTTTTGGTTGTTGCTGCTGTGATGGTGAGCTGAAGGGATGAGGGAACCACACGGACCATGGCCGATTGCTCTGTAAAGGGTCAGTAAAACAAGTGGGCAGATCTCCCATCCTCCATCCCTGAGGCAGCCACTCTGGGCACTTGGGAGCCGAGGAGAACAGTGACCCACGGTGGCAGGATGGCCATGCCCTCCCCAAACAGGTGCTCTGGTTCCCGGGGTTGGAGGCAGACAACAGGGCCGGATGGACCACGGCCTAGGTGGCCCTGCAGAGCAGCTCGTAGGTGCTTCGGAGAGTACTGGCAGAGGGATGCGGTGCTCTGTTGTATTCTGAAACACACACCCAGTTTTACTGTTCTCTGAAAATGACTTCTGTGGTTTTGGCTCTCATTGCGGGTAACGGCTTTGCTGTTCGTGTTGCACTGATGCAACTCTGCAGGATGCACTTCTGCTGGCTTTCAGACGAGGGTTTCGCTGAGGGAACATCCCTCCAGATCACTGTTGCTTTATGGCAGTATGGATGGTTGGGGGAATCTCAGTGAAGATGGAGTTTGTTCTTTTTTTTTTTTCTTCTTTTTTTTTTTTTTTTTTTTTTTTTTTTGTATCAAGGTAGATTGCTACCAATACACAGAGAACTGATACGACTAGCAAAATGGTATTTTGTGAATACCTAAAAGCTGTCGCTCAAGAGATGTACATAAATGCTATCCATATGCCTGCTTGGGTAACGTGGGTGGAAACCCAGGAGGGACTCATGTCGTATCCATATGCCTGCTTGGGTAACGTGGAAACCCAGGAGGGACTCATGTCTATTTCTCCTGATTTGAAACCTGATCTGCACTTGTCCTGTAAGCGGCTCTGCAACAATGAAGGCATCACTGGGTTAGCAAGGAGATGGTGAATAGTAACCCACGCAGTACCGTGGGGACTTACTGAGTTACCAGGGCCTGTAATCAGACCTGCCTTCATGTCCCCGCTGTTACTATGGACTAGGTCGGTCAAAGCTAGAACAATTATCCTTTCTCTGCTCCTGTTTCATTTTTCTCACCCCTAAGGGCGTGGTGTAGGTGACACAAGAGTAAACGACCACTTCTGAACTTTCTAGAGACCTGTAGAGGATTGCCGTCCTGCAAGGAAAGCATAAATTAATAGAATCTGCAGATTTCTGTCATACCATCTAAGTAAGGACAAACAAGACATGGATTAAAGAAGCAAAAGGCAAATTAAAATTAAAAAATGCTAATTAAATTCTTTCATGTTGTGATTTGGGGGGTGCGAGGGGTGTCCCCATCTCATGATACTGCTACAGTGCAGCTGCACAACAGTTAAAATTGAGTGGTCCTTCAGCCTGGGGGGTGGTGTTTGGGTATGTGTTTGTTTTTAAATCTGTAATGCCTCCAGCTGCTTTCCCTCAGCTTTAGGAGGGACTCTTGTCATTGGTGTTACCTTGCTGTGCAGTCTGCTGGGTTTTTGTTTATTTAGGAAAAAAAAAAAAAGCAGCACAGCCTGTGCCTTGTAGGAGGTTTGTTAAGGATTAGCACTGAGCTAATGGGAGGAGGGTGACAGTTGTCAGTTTCACTTTGAGATGTGATGTTTCTCTTCTGTGTTCCCAAGAGAAACTTCTGGTAATGATGTCTACAGCAAACAGCACAGTATTTGAACCAGTGGTTACTTCACCTCTTTCTTCCCTTCACAGCTAAGGTGGCAAAACACCGAAGAACCTCAGGATGTCTGTAATTCAGCAAGGGACGGCAACACTTCGCAAAGCAAAGAAGATCACTGTAAAAACGTGTCTAGATAACCCCTTTGTTTTTCAGTGGAAAACTATAGATGGAGAAGATATGCATTTTATACTACAGACTCTAGAAGAAAGGATTAAACATACTGGACTTAAAAAGATTGAGACTCCAAGAAAGAAAAAGCGCTCCCTTACAAAAAAGCAAATGGAAAAAGAGTGTGATGCCAGCACCAACAAACTCCCTGAAGAAGAGGAAACAGAAGGCCATCGACAAAAACCAGGATGGACTGACATAAATATCAGAAGACAGCTTGCTATTGGAGTTAATGAAGTTACAAAAGCATTGGAAAAAAATGATCTACTTCTCTTGCTGGTGTGCAAGTCTGCAAAACCTGCCATGATCACATCGCATCTTATTCAGCTGAGCGCAAGTCGAGCCACACCAGCCGGCCAGGTTCCCCGTCTCAGTGAAACTGTGGCGCCACTTCTTGGCTTAACATCCATTTTAGCTCTAGGCTTTAAAAAGCAGTCTGATAAATTTACTGAAGCAATAGAAGCAATAATTCCAAAGATACCAGCTTTGGAAGTGCCGTGGTTTCAGTACGGAATGGAAGAATCTGCAGCTCGTGCACATACAGATTCTTCAGAAAATCAGGAACCAGAGCAGCTTGCAGAGGAGCTGGGGAATGAGCTCGCAAGCCAGAAGCGGAAGCGTATGGAAAGCAATCAGCTCGATCTTTCACATGTAATTTTGCAGCCTTTGAAAATCAAGAAACTTGTTCCAAATCCAAATAAGATAAAGAAACCACCTCGCAAAAAGAAAAAAGCTTTTTCCGCATAACTGATTTTAGTTTGGTTCTTCATATTAAACTGATTTTTTTAGTGCAGTACGGAGTACAGCTCTAACTGAGCTATTTTGTTAGGCTTTACAGTGTAAAGCACTTGAATACAAGGTGAACTTCATGTTGCATTCAGTTGAGATACTTTCTGCTTTAATAAAGAATATTGCTCAAACTTGGATGCGAGTCTTTACCTGGGGATAGGTATTTCATTTGCAGGTGGAGATCACAGAGTTATAGTCGGTAATGAATATGCGGAAGTCATTTAACACATAGTAAGTACATCTTTGGAATTAACGCAAAGCATTAAACAAACTTCGTATTTTTATACAGATGGACATGCTTCAAGCATAATGGATTTGAATTAAGTATAATTATTCAAACAAATCAATAGCAAAAGTGAAAGTTTGTTTAAACAAAGGTCCATGCCAGTATAACTCTCTTTAAAGCTGGTTCAGTGCTTGCTTCAAGTAAAGAGCTGTAACAGCACAGGCGCTTCCCTTTTGAACTTCCAGTTTGCTCTGCTGAACAATTGACTTGTTTTGGTCAGGAATATATGCAGACTTGGGTTCCATCTAATGCCTGGTGTCCAATATGCTGAAGGAAAAACTATTTCCAAATACAGAACAAAACCAAATTACTACTGCTGCATTTTGAAAAAAAGACTTCTGTATGCAAGCTATTAACACACATCCCATGAGAAAATGTAAACGAACCTAAACTCAATTTGATCTCTAAGTGGAGTCTGAAATTATATCCTAGGAAACCAAAATAAACCATGTACTGTTGTGTATAAAGTAGATGACAGCTATAACCATTACAAGACTGAAATCATACCATGTAACTTTTGAGTTTCCTTTAGTTTTACCAAAGACTACGAACAGTTGCCTAAAGACAGTTGTGTTGCAGGAAGGAAAGGGAATAGTGGTGCAATTCAGACAACCAAATACAACAGCCTCGGAATTTACTTGGTGCTCTATATTTTAAGCAAAATTCAGTACAGTACTGTAGAAAAAAGCATAAAATACTTTTGAGTTACTCTGTTGTTCCTTAAAGATGGACTTTACATGTTGTAGTTTTCAGAGATTTTCTAATCCAGACTTCCAGTGCCATCAGCTAGCTTATCTGTATTTCGGATTTATTTAGAAGGGACCTTAGTTCATGATACCAACTATGAGGGGAGGCAAGTAGCTATGATTCATGATGCTCCCTGAAGTTTAAAAAAAAACCTCAGACGTTTAATGCCAAAATTTTTGCCCTCCCTGGCTGAGGAGGGGCAAGAAGAGGTCAGGGTTTTTTTTGCCTTGCTTCGTAGTCCTTCGTGCATGTCCTTTGCTTTGGCTGTTTGGATGCATAAAACTTTGAAGGCATGCTGGAACTAGCGTATTCTCATGCTGGCTAACTGTAACATTCAAATCTCAGCCTTTAAACAGAGCATGAGGATTAGCTTTGGTAAAGAACATAAGCACAGCAATCATCTTTCAAGCACTCTGCTGCCTGCCCAGGTCTATAGCTTTCTTCAGGGATTTGTGTCCCCTCTGCAGATAGGAAGTTACTCTGGGAAAGAAATTATAGCAGATGTTTCAAAAGACTGGTGGGAAGGGTGGTGGAGTGAGCCTTAAGCCTGCCGATCTTTGTGAAACCACCTGTTAGGTTTTGAGGAGTCTTACCTGATAGCTGTTCATAGCCCAAACCATGACAAAGTGCAATGCACAGACAGGTTCCGCTTAAGGAACAACAGAAGAGCCTCTCCTGTTGCGCTACCGACAGCGGCCGCCACACAGATAATCTAAGTACCTGCTTAGGAAGTGAGAGTGAGTTGCCATAATTTCCACCTCCAGAGCAACTGTCCTACTGCATGGGTGCAGGCTGGGACACCTTCAAGATTCACATCCTCTGGATGCTGTAATACTTCAGCAAAGCACTTGAGGTGAAGAGCACAGCAAGCCAAAAGGTTTGAGCACTCAACAGGGACAGAAAAGACCATGCCGGATTACATAGTGGTTAGGTAACGCACAGGCTCACGACCAGAACTCTCCAGAACTGCCCCAGCACTGGGGCTCAGGTGCTGGCTTCCCTCATGCTTCATATCAGCTACAGCGCTGCAAAGCTTTACAGGAGCATGACTCTGCCCTCCTTCCCCTCACTTAACATGCAGCGTGAGCCAGAAAATGAGACAGAAGTTTATCCCTTGGATTCAGAAGCAAATGGCACCGTTTTCCCAGAATACGGCACAAGAACAGCCACACTCCTTCCTCCATGTGCAATTACCCCAAGATTAGGGCAGAAAGCCAGGCTGCAGGAAACCCAGGTTCCAAGTCTGTCTTCTATCTGCACATATTTGGTCCCATCATGGCCTCAACACTTTTCCAAACAATAGTACTAGGAAGGATTTGCCTTCGGGTTTTGGAGGAGAGGAAAAGAAAACATCTGCCTACCATTTCTTCCACTTGAACTTTTGTGAGGGGAGGGAAGGCAGAGATGATTCACCTAGCATTCAAGACCACCCCTCTGAATTAGGGAGAGCTGGGCCGTGATGTTTCTTAACAAAGAAGTCTCTTAGCCATGAGGACAGAGCTAGGCCCTGCTGTCCCACCTCACCTTAGGCAGCAGCTGAGCGAGGGTTGCCCAGACTCTGCCTTTAGAGCCAAAGCAGAACACACCAGGCCCCTTGGTGAACCTCCTCCTCATCCCAGCAAGTTCCAATGCAAAAGGCAACCTTCCTGCCTTTTGGGAGTTAAGAACTTAAATCTTTGATGGAATTGAGATTAAATCCTTCTTGTTACCTCATTTACCTCGTTACCATCGATTACATTTTCAGGCCTCACACAGGGAGTCAAAACTCCCTCTGCACCATCTCTTCTGACTGCTACTGGCAGACAGGTAACAGAGTGGCCGAAGTTGTAAAGCTCAACTCCACCGTGAGATGTCTGAAAGATGTCCTCTGAAGCCCTTTTAAATTCATGAGGTCCCAAGCTGGTGCACACCCAGGGGTCAGACAAACCACATTCAATCCCTTCCTTTGTTTGAAGGAGGTCGAATGCTTTAATCACACAGCTGTAGCGCAATGAGGGAAAGTATTTATCACTGTCTCTCGGGCAGAATACCCTCACCACAATTCAACAGGAAAAAGAAACCAAACCACAAGCCATTCACACACTGGAAAAAGTGGGAAGAAAGAAAAACCTCACTGCTAAGAGGAGGTGGGTAGGGCTAGCAGTTATGAAGAACAGACAAATTTCTCTTTGTCTAAATGGATGTTTTCAGGTACAGAATTCAACTTTGAGCAAAATCTGCTGTCAGAATTACAGGCATGTTTAGAATGAAAGCTTAGACATTTGCATTTCATGAGATATTCAAGTCACATTCAAAAGATGCTCACAGCACAGAGGCTTCACTACCACAATTTGGCACTTTTCAGCTAGAACAGTTTCTTACTGCAGATTTTCTTGGTGCTCACGTTACTGCAGCATCCGTGAGCTGAAAGAACTGCTATCATATCTAGCTATGACGCTACGCTGGAGAATGCATATAAAGTACTTCAGAAGCCGCTCTGGTTGCCGAGCATTCATGAGGGAATTAAAACAGCTCCCCCTAACAACAACGATCAGCCCTCCTACATTTCAGGAAGCGCAGTACAGAGACTTCCAAGAACTGAGGGTAGAGCGTTTCTCTTTTGCTCACCAGCCACATATATAGCAAAACTTCTTGTTCCAAAGTCAGGATAAAAACACTACCAGGAACAATTTATGAATACGTATTTACACAAGATACTTTTCATTAGAATTACAGACTTCATAGGAAATCAAAATAGACAAAGGAATATGTGCAATTTCGCAGAAGCGTTGAAAACATTCAAACTATAAATATCCCGATAGCACTACTAAAATTCTTAGTTTTACACACAGGCTGATGTTATTCTACTGAGGAAAAACTAAGGTTTTGTGCCACAACTGTAAATTAAGTACAGTAATGTATTATCATTCCGGCAACATAGATAACACCTGCACTGAACAGTGCGATACTGTTAAATCAATCCACTGATCTATTGAAGATCAAAGTACAAATCTGTATTTTTATTGATTTGGCAGCGTTGCTTATGGAGAAACAAATGCACTAGTTAAACCAGTACATTGTCATACTGCTCCAGTTACAAAAACATCCAGGACTTTCATAGAGCTACAAACGTATCGTACGTCATGATTTTCCCCCAAATGATGATATCCACGTGAAGTAAATAAGCAAAGATACTCAAGTTTGTATCCTTCATTCTGTTACACTGACAAACATACACCACCACTTAATAAATAGAAATGCAGCAGTTCATCCACATAATAGCAAATATTTTTGTACCCTAATCCACCACTGAAGTTCAGTTTGTACAAAACAGTCTTTTTCTACAGAGTGGAAAAAAAATACCTTCTTCTCATCAAGGTGCAAGCTAAGCTTCAAAACTTAAATGAATGTGCTTTTATTCTTTTCATGGACAATAAAAGTTTCATGGACCTTCTGATCTATCTTAAAATGCATAAATTTGGTCACATATGGATGTCTTCGTTCTTCAGGTTTAATGGACTATTTCAGTATCACTGACGTTGTGCTTTTACTCCTCTTGAACAATACCATTCCAAGAGTTATGGAGATCAAATTAACCCAAATGATGACCTCAGAGTTCTAGAAACCTAAGTGTCCTCATTGTAATACAAGACCAACCTAAAGGAAGAAGAAAAATACAGTATTTTAGTACAAGTATGGCAATAATTCTACACATCACTAGTTTTCTGCACTTCAGTTCTGGATCTTAAATATGACCAATTAAAAAAATTATTTTAAAATAACTTCTACCCATTTTGGCCAGCATAGATTAACGAAGCATTATACCTAACAGAATTCAGAAGCTCTTTTTTTCTTCCTTACCTTTTCGGATTCCATGCCAGGACACCTCCAGTTGTACAAATAATACTGCAAATTTCCATCTCCGATCCCAAACTTGAGTTTTTCCAGGAATGTTTTGTTTTCCATTAAGTCTAGTGCATTGAACACATCAAATCCTTTCTGGCAATAGCAAAACATTTTTTAAATTTTACTTTTTAAAGTTTCAAATGACACACAAATGACACTTCACACAGTGGCATCAATATCCAACAGACTAGGCTAATTAAGTGGGGAAAAAAGACAAGGGAATAAATCTTGCCTTTTAATTAGGTACACACACAAAGACATTTTCCCAATAAAAAGTGAAGGCACAACTTTGCTTGAACATTATCTCCAGCAGTGTAAGAATATTAAAGCTACTTTCAGGGCTGAAGGTCTGAATAGTCCCTAAAGCATTATCCATTATTTTATCCTTATAGATATGCATTTTTTACAGTCACATACAGTGTTTTGACACACATGGCCTATTCCAGCTAAAACTGCATAAATACAGCTTATGGTGTTTTTCAGCCATTTATCATTCTGTTAATGATAAACATTATATTTTTGTGATTTGGTCCTTTTATGAAACGCCATTGTCTCTAGAACTCCAATCTTTCACATTACTCTCTCGCTCCTATTCATGCACTCTCTCTACCAACTCCTCTTTTCATCATCCTCCCAAGCTCACCACTCAAAGAGCCACTTCGCTCTCAGAACAGCCACATGGCCGAATCAGTCCGAGGGTTTTGTGCAGCAACACAAACATACTCAAATCCCAACTCACTGTGAACTCTTAACAAGCAACATAAAAACAAGGTCAGTTAAGCCATCGCAGTGACAATAGTCATGTACGAATAGCTGAATTTGCTTGGGGGTCTGGATAGAAAAGTCCATTTATTTGCAATTAACTGCAAGGCAGTCTGACCTAAGATCTTGGAGTCTTAACAGCACAAATGCAGTGCGCCAGCAGGACTTTCTATACTAAAGTATTTTTATAAGATAAAAATAAGTTACAAAACAATAATGCTGTTACTTAAGTGCAAGAAGATGGTAAGGAACATTTACTCAGTATAAAAATTGGATGGTTGTTGTTTTTTTTTTTCTTTTAAATAAGCACCCCATATTAGGAAAAAACGGAGTTGAAGAAAAAGAGCATTTTAAACTCTCCATCAGTTTAGGACTATTTAAAAGAAAATCACAAAGCACAGTGAGTTTCATAAGGTTCCCCACTACCTGACACAAAGGTAATTCTGCGTGCAGATGAAGCTATGCTAAGTTAAATTTGCTGTGAAAAACACACAGAAACAAGACAAATAAGGTAGCAAGGATTTGACAATTGGCATCTAAAGAAGTAAGTATTTAAATACCTCAAGTTAGTAATAGTAACACAAGTCGCAGAAGGCAGGAAGGGAAGTGGGGGAAAATAGAGACACACTGTAGGTACAAACACACTAATGAAGCTCTGCAATTAAGCACTTAAATTTCAAATAAATGATAAAGTCTACAGATACGGTTTTCATTCAGTATCTAAACATCAGCAGATTAGGTTCAGGTTAGTATCTTCTGAGAGGTATAAAAAGGTTCCTGTTCAAAGATAACTTGCTCCACAGCTCTGCCAGACCATTAGAGCAGACTCAGAAGTGAACTTCTTCCCTGTTTATAAGCTCTCTCTCCTGTTCTGGATATAGAAACTTAGTGTCAGCTTCAACAATAAAATAGGCAGGGTTTGGGGGAGATTATCGTGCTGCAAAATCCCACAGTGTCCGTGCAGAATACATGCAACCTAAGTGCATAACTCCAAATTTTGGCTTTTGCTTTGGAGGTCAGGCATTTTGTTCTATAATTGCCAAGATTTTACTAGACTTAGTTCTAAGCTAATTTTATATAGTGTAATATGAAGATAAAAATCAACATTAAACTGACATGCAAATCCTGAAAGCAGTTCGCTGAGTTGAATTTGTACCTCCAAAATGCATTATTTGGGAGTAAAAGTACAGAAAGGATTGTGGTACGTTGTCCCCAGCCAAGAGCCAAACACCCACCCAGCCTTTTGCTCACTCCTCTCCCATGGGATGGGGAGAAAATAGAAGGAAGGCAAGACGACTTGTGAATCGAAATAATGTCAGTTTAATAAAGAAAGGAAAAGCTGCACACATAAGCAAAGCAAAAAGAGGAATTCATTTACTACTTCCCATCGGCAGGCAGATGTCAAGCTGCTTCCTGGAAAGCAAGGTCTCAACATGCGTAATGGTTGCTTGGGAAGACAGATGCCATAACCAGGAGTATTCCCCCCTTCTCCCTCCTTTTCTTCAGTCTTTACTGTGAAGCACAATGTCACTGAGGCTGAGCAAGCACTATTCAGCAATAACCAAAACACTGGTGTGTTATCAGCCCTGTTCTAGTCACAAATACAAAGCACAGCACCATCTGGGCTGCTAGGAAGAAAGTTAACTCCATCCATTCTCTTTAGCCTGGAGAAGACAAGGCTGAGGGGAGACCTTATTATTGCTTAAAAAAATCTAAAGGGTGGGTTGAAGGAGGATGGAGCCAGACTATTCTCGGTGGTTCCCAGTGACAGGACGAGGGGCAATGGGCACAAGTTGGTACATAGAAAGTTCTGTTCCAATACACGGAAAAACTTCTTTACGGTTGGGGTGACAGAGCACTGGAACAGGCTGCCCAGGGAGGTCGGGGATTCCCCTTCTCTGGAGATTTTCAAAACCCGCCTGGATGCAGTCCTGAGTAATGTGCTCTGGGCAATCCTGCTTTAGCAGGGGAGTTGGCCTAGATGATCTCTAGAGGTCCCTTCCAACTCTGAAAATTCTGTGATGCCAGCCAGACCCAGTACAAAACAAAAAGTAAACAAAAAGTTGATAGGAGAGCATTTATCATTTCTCTTCCCTTGACTCACCTCTCCTCATCTAAAAGTCCAAGTGCCAGATCTGCAAATGTAATTAGGCATCTAATGATGCAGACAGGCCCAGCAGGTACTTTGGAAATCCACAGGCATCTAAATCCCAGTATTCTAACTATATGATGATCCATTTAAAATAAAAGAATTGCATGTCACATTCAGAGAGAAATGTAGACAGGGGAAGGTGCAAAGCCTTGCAGTTTGACCGCATAACTGCTTCCTTACCCGTTCCGTCCATGGCCTAGTGAATAGCCAGCCACTCAGCTCCCTACACCACGCTTCAAATGGAGACCACTGTTTATTCCTTGTTCCACTCCAACTTTTAAGAATAAGTAGTACCAGTCATTTTAGCCATTTCTCAAAATTATACTAGGCACCTTCCTGTATCTTCATATATCTAAATACCTTTCAAAGATTGTCTCTGAACTTCCTTTGGTATTATTCTGGAGCCTTAGCCTCTTAGATGTTTACACAGTTCAGGCTATTGCAAACACTCGATCTTCATGAACTTGTCCTTTCCTAGCATCGCTCAAAGTAAAAAGGAAAAACAAGCATAGTGTTTTATATCTTAATATATATACTGTATGTCTCATCAACTGTACTCTGTGCTGTAGACAGTAAAGGAAAATGGAATGCAATGGCATGGATAAATTGCTGCCAGTTCTCAACTCACCACCACTCCTAAGAATCCTTTTTTGAAAGAAACAGAAAAAAAACCCACACAACTTACCAATTTAGCTATAATGAGCGCATCATTCATTAAGTCCAATAGGGGGGTCTCTGTATGAATATTGTAAAAGGAATAGGCAGCTTTGAGGCTTTTATGAACAGGATGGTGCATCACTGTTGAAGGTAATGTGTAGAAACTCAGGAAGTCCGTTAAAATACCATTTGAGCCCTACAAAAAAAAACCCAAAACAAAACAAAATGATTATTAAGAACTTATTGGTTCAGCTAACATGGCAGTCCTACAGAGAGCAAGTAATAAATGCAGCACAGTTCTGCACACCATAAGTATTATAGTATAACAGGTACTCTTGGCTAAGATTTGAAGAAATTGAATTCTTGCCAAGGATGTATCTATACATCAAAGCGAGACTGAAGCCTGAAATGGTCACTTCAGAAAAGGCAACAAGTGTTTAGGTTTTTCTAGTCTATTACACCAATAACATTTTGACAACCAATTGCCAAAGGATTTCAGTTTGTCTCCCCCAGCTTAGCCTGCCATAAACAAAGCTAACAAAGCAACCTTCTGAAAAAAGTATAGACATGTTTTTCCAATTGAACTTATTTGGAAAAGAGTATTTTTTATATTTTTTAAATCTGACAAAGTTCATATTGAGGAATAATTTCCTCAACTTTCTAAAACCAGAAAAAATACTGTGCAGGTATACAAAGCACATTTAAGTCAGCTCTAGTGATTACTAATCAAGAAGCACAGTCCATTTGCTAGACAACAGTGCTAAATCACATTGAAATTCTAATAAGACCAGTAGTCATCAAAAAAAGTACTTGTACAGAAATCTAAAGTATCCTACATAAACTTTCTCAATATTTCACGCACCTAATGATGTTTAACCATCTTCAAGAGTGTAGATTAGTAGGAAATGGGAAATAATTATTACATGGGTTACGACTAACATGCAGAGCACAAACAACTACCCAGATTTTCACCCCTATTCTGATTGGGTTTCCTGATATATTCAAGAAGATAAGGCAGAGGAGACACACAAAGGTTTGTTCTTGCTTGTTTGCTTTATTTTTGAAAGACTGATGCCCACTATTTTGAGCTCAATGAAGGACCTCACGTGGATCCTTAAGTTAACAGTACTTCTAGAGTAAAAAATAAAGAGTTGAACCCATCACATGCAAAAAAGCTACTGTCTTAGAGCAGGTACAGATTCTGTAGGACAGATTAACAACAAATAACAGAAAAGTTACTAAGTCACTCACTAAATTCAGTAGGCACGATGAAAATATTAATTCAGGAATTATTTCAAAGTATTTTAAGGTTTTAGCTCTGCACATTACAAAGATGACTTAAAAACTTAACTTCTCCAGGTCACACAGGTCTTAAAAAGATTTCAAGCACTAACAAACCTATGTTTTGTATAGTGAAAAACTAATTCAAGAGACAGCGTAAAACAAGCAAGTAAAGACTGCTGTTCAGTTAAAATGACACTGTCAGTGGCACGCTTATGCTGATCCTGGTGCTTGTGGCCTCTTTTGTAGGCTTCAACTCACCAACAAAGCCAAAAACCAATCCGGGGGGAGAAGAGGGGGTGGGGAAAGACAGAGGGACAATAAATTAAATTAGACCACGGAAGAGTCCAATAAGCACTAGACCCACTGCAAAGAAAGTAGGAAGCTAAGCTTGGATAATGACGACTGGTGAGCAGGACCTCTCATCTCCAGCAGCACTACGTTTCTAAATTCAGCTGAGACTCCTGCTCAAATTCAGGTTGCAGTGTGGGAATACTGAGCTTCACAACCGGCAGCTTCTGTGAGGAGCTGCTAGATTTAAGAACATTAGTACTGATCATTCTCAAATAAGCTTATCGCTTTAAACAAGGTAATACACTATCTAAATACGACTTCTACAACTGATTTAGCATGGACTCAAAGGGAAGAGTGTATCTTTCTCCACTAGCTTTATTGCCTTGGAGTTCTCCAATCCAAATGCTCATCTATTCCTGCACTGCTTATTTTGCGAGAAGCGTTGTGACCAACAGGTTGGAGGGTGGAAATGGTAGGGTGCGGAAGGAACAGTAAGTGGTAGGAAGAGATGATGCTCTCCATCTTGTTAGTGCACAAAGATTATAATTTTCCAAGATAATTGAACTCCTAGCTGACAGCAACTCATGACAGCACCAAGGGATGTTAACTTTTACTTCTCGATTTTACACACACTCATGCATATACATGTATATATATATACACACAAACATATACAAATTCATGCATATATATATACACACACACACACTTTTTTACTAGAAAAAATACGTTTTACTGAAGTAGACCATCAAAAAACATAATTCCTCCAGAAGCTGACCCTAAAATTGGTTTTAAAAATAAAGAATTTTGAAACAGTGTACAGCAGAAACTTAGACACCTGGGAGAATGAGACTGAATTCAAACCAAATCCTTATCTCAGGTTTCCTTTTTTCTAGAAAAGGAAATTTGAAGACCACTGCTTGCTATCATGTCATATCTCTAAGGAAAAAAAATATGTAGGAATGCAGGTCGAAGGGTTGTTTTTAAAATATGTAAAGTTCTTTGCTGTGATATTTCGAGATTTCAGAATTCTTTAAAATATCCTGTTATAAGAGCACTGCAATTTATCACAACCAAGCATTTTCTTATTAACAGAATGCAATACCACAAACAAAGCTTGGAATCATGATATCAAATTCCACCTACAGCACACATTTTTCATACTGTCTGCATTTCAAAAATGTGATGCTGATGTGAACTTTTGTAAGCGGCATTCACATAGACATTTATGAAGTAATTAGGGCATGTTTTACCTCTACTACATAAGTGTCAATAATGTGATCCCGAGGCAGGAACCAGTGGGCTACCTCTTCTTCATCCATCACAGGAGCAAGATTAAACTGTTTCAAGTAAGTGTTGATTAATTCTTGTACTGCTTTTGTATCTTTTTGTTCCATTGGTCTCAAACCCGAAGTCTTTGTGGCCTTATTGTAACAAAAGAAAAATATATGTTAAGATGTTGAAAGGAAAAGTGCATACACAGCAAAGGCTGAAAGTAGGTTGCAGAGTCACTCTGCTTGCTATAATGCATTCATTATTAGCCTACTTTACCCAGCCACCTAATTCATTATGCTATTTTACAAACGGCTTTCAATCAGAATTCCCTCTCTTGTAATTATTGAGACAGTCTGGGGCACTTCAATCTTTATATTTCGTTATTGAAACAACTTAATTTCTCCAGAGAAAGCAATACTATTGCAAACAGCCTAGACCTTACACATTTTGTATTATTATTATATTATATATTTTTTTTAGGTCAGTCTTTATTGCTTATGTTCTTTGAAACTACCTAGGGCCCAGACACAGAAACAAAACATAAAGCAACTTGCATATCAGAAGTTAATCTTAAGAAAAGAACATTTGCAATTCAAACTTAGGAAAATTACAGTCAAGCTATAAATCAGTCAGCTAATAAAGTTTCATTAGAAATATTTAACAAAAAAATTCCACCTATTCTTAACACTTGCAAAGTCAACTTTCTATACAGGCAGAACTGTTGTTCTGTTAATAAGAAAGCTTCTCATAACTTACAGCTGCCTGAAATAAAAAGCCACAGTATTTTAACAAATAAAGTTATTTATTTGACTTTAAACATCAGAAGAGGGAAAAACTGCTTTCCAGTACTATGCAATCAATGTTTAAACAAGCAAAGGTGATTAAAGTTTTCTCTCCAGCTTTTGTTAGCTTTTCTGAATATTTCCCTTTAAGAAGGCTAAGGCTTGTTCTCTTCAGAGCTCATTTATCCAGCTTCATCTGTCTGAGCTACATACTTGGGCACGTATCACATTAATCATAGCAAAGTCAATTGCAAGAGCAGCCAGGTAGAGACTTGATTACTGGAAGCCTGAAATTAGTGTAGCTGATTATGCTTTGCTCAAAAGGAGACATTCTGGGGGAGGTATTTATTCACATACTCTGGGACTCAGCAGCCAGATTAAAAAAAAAAAAATAAATAATCAAGGCATGTTTTGCCACAGCTCTGGTCTGTGTATTACATTTTAGTCTTCCTGCTTTCCTGAGCAGCCTGGGACTCCAGTTTGCCTCCACAACAGCACATCATCTAGATTTTTAAATGCCCTGAATTCACAGGGGTATTCGCCCGACTCATCAACATGATGCTTCCTATGACATATTTCATTCATAACCTCCTTATGAACTACAATACGAAAGGTTAATTTCGCCTCCCTCCAAGCTTCTGTCCCTCTTCGAAAGCCATGCACTGGAGAAGGATGGGAGTAAAAGCAGCTGGGCTGGAACATCTTTATCCCCCAGCAACGCTCAGAACGGCCACCAGCAAATGATTATTTGCAGCCCCAAAAGTAAGGGAAAGTGTACAGAACTGGGCTAAAATTTGTTTCTCTGCTCCACACATCAAGCTGCACTGGGCGTATATTCTTGTGAGTATCCTGGCTCACGATGTCGATCAGTCAGGAAAAGACATACAGAGACAAACATCCTCCTGTCCTTATTCTAAACACAGCCAAAATTTACCTCTTTCAGAAAACTCCTTGTTCAAGAGATTGAACACTTAAAAAAAAAAAAAACACCCCACTTTATTTTTAATATCTATAGGTACACACACAAACACAGCCTTCAGTGAGGGTGGTATTTACCAATTACAGTATTTATTATTTCTGAAAACCTTTTTAATTCACACTGTTCAAGTGATTAAGAATGATTAATTCCTCTTAAAGGGAGAAGAGCTCCCAGTGGCAATGATATTCCAAAGACTCTAAGAAGAGGTTAGAAAGCAAGACACAGCATTTGGTGCTGAGGGACAGGACAGAGTGGCCTGAATGAACCAATCGGTGTGATGGTACTGTTTATGATAACAACCTGAAACTGAGGATAAAGATCCTCAACAGCACCTAAACCCTTTTTTAGGAAAAACAACTCCCAAAAAACCCACAGCACGAGATTTAAAGAGAAAACATTAGCACAAAGATTAAATCTTCATTTTCCATGGGAGAAACTCCCAACTCCAATCTAAAAGTAAACAAACAGCTGAGGCATATGGACTCCTACATCAATTAGTTTTAAAAGTTGATTTTTCAAAGCACCTATTTTCTATTTGCACATCTGTACAGTATGTTTGCCTTAGCTATATTTTATGAATGAGATACAATGTATGCTTTGTTTTCCGTAATTTATTTTTCTGTTGAAACCTGAGTTTTATGACAAAGGAAGATGATCAAGGTACAACTGCTGTTGTTTCTAATGATTCTCTGTAGTTACAGTTTTTGTCCTGTAAGTAAGATCCTTAAACTATTCTTTTCCTGTATTGTTTCCATGAGAAACAGTACTAAAGTTGCCACCAAAACCTATATTTGAAATTGTCTACTGCACTTTTTTAGCCTATAAAAAGTATCTTCAAGATTTGATGAAAGCTATATTTAGCTCATCAAGATTAAAACCTAATTAATTTGGTTATTAATTCTTAAGCTCTGAAAACTGCTGCCCTGCACGCAAGGGAGAACCCGCGTGTGCAGGCACAGGTAGCACGCAGGGCAGCACAGGAAACGAATCTCTCTGACAGCAGCAGGAGTTCAGATCAAGCCATGGCACGTGCTTTATACCAAGGAATGTTTAGTGTATTCCTCAAATATATAAGCAGCAGGAGAGCCTGTAGCATGAAGCGAAATAAAACCAACAGATATAATTCTCCAAAGTCAGACAAATCATTACAAAGTACTATGAGTAAGGAAAAAAGGGTTTTTTTAACCAAAAGGGAAGGTTTGTGTAAATAAAAAAGGTTTACTGATATGGTATGTGTAAAGGATATTCTGCAGTCCCTGCAAATAGAAAGGTATCTTTTACAAGCAAAGAAATTGTTTCCAATCATAAAGCTTAGACTAACTTCTATAGCCTATTAATTACAGCAATGAGATTTTTTAATAGCACATCTCAGACAGCAGTAGACTTGCCCTGTCATGGAAATGCATCCTAAGGCTTTTTGCCAGCCTAACTATTAGCTGCAAACATGAGAAAAAAAAAAATATTTGTAACTAACCTAGCTATTCAACAGCATTCTCTGACAGAACAGAAAAAGCTGTGAATTAGAGGGGAATCAATAATCCCATCGTGCTCAGCCAGCTTCCTGACGGACTCCTCTGAGAATTTTAAGACATGAACTGTTAGCTTTCTGTTCCAGTAATCTTTTATCAGATTAATCATAATGAGAATAGTCTTACGCATCTTCAACTCAATCCCACATGTTTATGAGGTGGGGTTTTTTTGTTGTTGTGGGGTTTTTTTGTTTGTTTGTTTGTTTTGTGTTTTGGGGGTTTTTTTAAGGCTTTTAGGTAAAAATTTGGCAATAGTCTCTTCTGTTTAGTATTGCCCTTAAGGTCTTTTTCATCAACCAGAGATTTTTTTAAACATCCTGCATACACTGCCTTTCCACACAAAAGCCTGTGCTGCCAGAGACAGATGGAAGGTTATTTTGGGCCTCACAATAACTGTGGGGATTCTCTAGAAGTCATACTGCTTACATCAGGAAGTCTGTAGAGCTTCATTGTTCTTTGTAGAGTCATGTTTCTACTCAAATGTGAAAATTTCACCTCCACCAGTTTTCTGGGATTCAATGATCGATGCCAATACCTGGAAACAGAATTAATAATGACAACTAATAGTATTTTAAGTGTCACTTTTACTTGCATTCATTTCCCTACTTTCTCGCATTGCTCCTTCTCTCCAAATTTGTTTCTAAGCAATCCTGTACTATGTCTGTAAGAAGCTCGAGGAACAAAAGATAAGGAAAAGCTATATCCAAGCAATAGCTTTTCAACAGGCCTGCTATCACTATATTTTGAATCTAAGCAAATGCTTTTTATTACAGAATGAGTAATAACAGGGCTAAACATTTTAGTACTTGCCATATCCCCAACAATTGCAGCACACTTACATGGTAACATTTATTATCTTGTACAGACAGGACCCTCTGATTGTGTCTAAGTAGTTTGTTGAAGGAGATCTCCTCTTCCTAGGAGATCATCGTGCAACAGAACATCACTGGTTACTCTAACACAGCATGGTTGTCTTTTTTTTTTTTCCATCCTTCCTTACAGAAACTTACAGGATCTTTGGTGTTGATAGGTACAAACACAATTTCAAATCAAGCAAAGAAATTGCTGTCCTCCAGAAGGATAGACAGCTGAACTAATACTGCTGGAACTGAACTTTTGCCAGTAGAAATAAAATCCATTCCAAACAAACGAAATTATACTTGATTACATACAACTCTTCTCACGCGATAGTTTTCCCATCCTTATCAAATGCTGATCAAGTCCTCCTCCTTTCTCCAGGAAAGATGAAAGTATTTCAAAAACAGCAAATCATACAATTCCCAGAAATGCTCTGCCATCTTTGGCAAGCAACCAGGTCAACAGGGAACTGTCCCAGCAAGGAAACAGGCCACTTGAAAAACACAGGTATACAATGTTGTCATTGCTAGCATGGCTTCCACCAGAAGGTCAACAGAAACATCTATTAGTCTATTTGATGTACGATAAACAAACCCCAAATCAGATTTCAGTCTGAGAAGCTGTTTTATCCAAGGTACCGGGAGGGAAGAAGGGGGGGAAAAAAAAAGGAGGAAAAAAAAAAATAAAAAAGAGAGAGAACCAAAAAAATCCACCCTGACAAACACTCAGCCTTCAGGTTAGTCTAGGTCACAACATTTAATTTCTTCGAATTTTAGGCTTTTGTTGTTTCTGGCCAATTACATAACGTGTTCTTTAAAATGACTGCTATAGGAACCGATATTATTATGAACATCACCTAGGTTACCTGCAAGTGGCCACAGGTTTGGGGAGTACCACTCCAGCAGTGTAAACAGCCTGAAAAATTCCTTCCAGGTTTACTCTTCTGGTTATTTCTCGAATCAGTACAGGTGCTACCCGTTTAGATCTCAGTTTCTTATGGACACACAAAAAATTGATTTCTACCATTTTCTTCACACTAAAAGTACATTAAAGAGTGAAAAATTAGAAAGAGTTGCACATTGAATATTTTCATTTGCATAACACTAGCTTTCCATGTTGCAACAGGAGAATCTGAGGTAAAAATAAATTGGCCTATGACAAGGTATATCTGCAACAACCACTGATCTGTGATATTGCGACTGTAATGGCAAATTGTGCAATATGCAAGCTTTGTCTAAGGTGTTTGCAACACTCCTTTTTCAGAGCTTTATTGAGACGTAACCAATTGCCTTACTTTAAGATAAAGAATGATATCCAAGCACATGCTACACGGTATCATAACACTTTAGGACTGCCAGTATATGAAGACTTGGCCAAGGAAGTCCAGCTGACTGACTATCCTTTAAATACTTTCCAGTAGATTCAGAAAATTCTATGTCATTGTCTGTATTATCCATCAATAAGAAAATTCCTTAAATATGTATTACTGGTCTTCATCATAAGGAGCCCACAAGTTTGGTTGGGTTTTTTGGGGGAGGTGGGTGGGCAGGGAAAGGAGTGAAAAAAAAAGAAGTCTCTGCTACATACACAGGATTCTTCTGAGTCTTTTTGGTCAGTAAGCCTCCTCTCTTTTTAAGTTGTCTATGGCAATGGATACCCAGTTTAAGATTTGTTTCACGGTGTTATTCTTTTACAAATACAAAACTAATGGTGCATTTTACCTGTCATAAATACGAATATTTGCAGGAATGGCACTTATGAATCCTACCAGTTTTTTGTTTGAAGACACTCTAACCCCACAGTGCCATTGGGGTAACCAGCCCGGAGGACGTAGTGCCCTGGAATTGATGACAGAAATAATTACAAATTACTGCTTACGAAGATGTAATAAAAACACACTTCTTTGGACTCCAGTCAGAGCAGAATGAGGAACTTGCTACTCACCACAGAAGAAATTCAGGTGAATAATCAAACCTAAACATATTATCATCATCTTCTACGTAATTCTCATTTAACAGTGTGTATAACTCCTTCAGCTGAAAACACACAAAAAATCCAAAGATTTATCCACACACATCAATCAGAATAAACTTCAATATTTTAGGTACCTATAAAAATTGTTTTACTTACAACTTCAGCATTGCTAAGATCCAGTGTGTCCCACATAAAACCCTGTGGCAAAGAATATGGCTCTAGGCGGACATTGTCCTTATCTGGTTCAATTGCACCATGAGAAGTTATAACTTCATCTTTTGAGGGAGGAAGAGGAGAAAAAAGAAAAAAAAAAAAAGAAAAAAAGAACAGTTACATTGTTAGCTTTCCCGATAGTTCTCAAAACTGCATTTAACTCACATCATGTATTTTCTCATAATTGTGTGACAGGACCATGAAGCTTTAAAAAAGTGCTGAAAAAAATTAGTATTATTAGTTTATACTACTTCTCATTCTCACAGATTGCATTCAGACTAACAACTACATCATCAGGATATCTATAAATATGCACAGAACTACTCTATCTTAACTGATACCCAATATTTCGTAACACAGAACAGCAATTTATCAGCACATGCACATCATTTAGCCAGCCACGAGATCAACGGTCTCATCATGAGAAACACGTTGTACTCGCAGCTAACAAGCTATGGCTCGGATCCTGTTTACCACTGACTTGAACAGACCTGAACTCAACAGGATTACTCAGGAGCAGTGGCATGGCAAAGCCAGGGCATGTAAGGGATGCTGGCGAAATGTGAAACTTGTCCCCAAAATCCTACAAGCATGCTTTATTCTCCCTTACTTTACAACTCCGGTCCCTCAGTACAGAGCGATAAACAGAACCTGTGGTTCTTCTATGGAGCAGCACCTGGCAAATCATAGAATCCTTTAGGCTGAAAAAGACATTTAAGATCATCAAGTCCAACCGTTAACCTAGGCACTGCCAACTCCACTGCTAAACCATGTCCCTGAGTGCCACTCTACAGGGATGGTGACTCAACCACTTCCCTGGGCAGCCTGTTCCAATGTTTGATAACCCTTTTGGTGAAGCAATTGTTCCTAATATCCAGTCTAAACCTCCCTTGGCACAACTTGAGGCCATTTCCTCTCGTCTTGTTACTTGGGAGAAGAGACTGACCCCCACCTCGCCGCAACCTCCTTTCAGGTAGTTGCAGAGAGTGGTAACATCTCCCCTCAGCCTCCTTTTCTCCAGACTAAACAACTCCATTTCCCTCAACCTCTCCTCATAAGACTGTTCACCAGCTTCGTTGCTCTTTGGACATACTCCAGCACCTCAATGTCTTTCTTGTAGTGAAGGGCCCAAAACTGAACCAGGCAGCTTTCCAGCCACTCTTCACCAAGCCTGTAGTGATGCATGGGGTGGTTGTGACCCAAGTGCAGGATCCAGCACTTCGCCTTTTTGAACCTCATACCATTGGCGTCGGCCCATCAATTCAGCCTGTCCAGATTCCTCCGTAGAGCCTTCCTACCCTCCGGCAGATCAACACTCCCGTCCAACTTGGTGTCATCTGCAGTTACTGAGGGTTCACTCGATCCCCTCGTCCAGATCACTCATAGAGTATTAAGCAGAACTGGCCCCAGTACTCAGCCCTGGGGAACACCACTTGTGACTGGCTGCCAACTGGATTTAACTCCATTCACCACCACTGTTTGGACCCGGCCATCCAGACAGTTTTTTACCCAGCAAAGGGTACACCCATCCAACTGTTCACCAGCTTCGTTGCTCTTTGGACATACTCCAGCACCTCAATGTCTTTCTTGTAGTGAAGGGCCCAAAACTGAACACAGTATTTGAGGCGTAGTCTCACCAGTGCCAAGTACAGGGGGACAATCACTTCCCTAGTCCTGCTGCCCACATTATTTCTGATACACACCAGAGTGCTGTTGGCTGCCTTGGCCACCTGGGCACACTGCTGGCTCACATTCAGCTGGCTGTCGACCAACACCCCCAGGTTCTTTTCCACCAGGCAGCTTTCCAGCCACTCTTCACCAAGCCTGTAGTGATGCATGGGGTGGTTGTGACCCAAGTGCAGGATCCAGCACTTCGCCTTTTTGAACCTCATACCATTGGCGTCGGCCCATCAATTCAGCCTGTCCAGATTCCTCCGTAGAGCCTTCCTACCCTCCGGCAGATCAACACTCCCGTCCAACTTGGTGTCATCTGCAGTTACTGAGGGTTCACTCGATCCCCTCGTCCAGATCACTCATAGAGTATTAAGCAGAACTGGCCCCAGTACTCAGCCCTGGGGAACACCACTTGTGACTGGCTGCCAACTGGATTTAACTCCATTCACCACCACTGTTTGGACCCGGCCATCCAGACAGTTTTTTACCCAGCAAAGGGTACACCCATCCAAGCCATGAACAACCTGTCTCTCCAAGAGAATGCTGTAGGAACAGTGTCAAATGCTTTAGTAAAAGTCTAGGTGGACAACATGCACAGCCTTTCCCTCATCCACTAAGCTGGTCACCTTGTCACAGAAGGAGATCAGGTTAGTCAAGCAGGACCTGCCTTTCATAAACCCACGCTGACTGGGCCTGATTGCCTGGTTGTCCTGTACATGCTGCGCGATGGCACTCAAGATGATCTGCTCCATAACCTTCCCCAGCACAAGGTCAGACTGACAGGCCTGCAGTTCTCCGGATCCTCCTTCCAGCCCTTCTTGTGGACAGGTGTCACATTTGCTAACCTCCGGTCTACTCTGACCTCCCTGGTGAGCCAGGACTGCTGATAAATGATGGAAAGTGGCTCGGTGAGCACTTCCGTCAGCTACCTCAGTACCCTTGGGTGGATCCCATCTGGCCCCATATATTTGTGTGTGTCTATGTGCTGTAGCAGGTCCCTCACCATTTCCCCTTGGATTATGGGGGCTTCATCCTGCTCCCTGTCTTCTAGCTCAGGGGGCTGGGTACTCAGGTAACAACTGGTCTTAGTGTTAAAGACTGAGGCAAAGAAGGCATTAAGTACTTCAGCCTCTTCCTCATCCTTGGTCACTGTGCTTCCCCCACATCCAATAAAGGATGGAGATTCTCCTTAGCATTCCTTTTGTTGCTAACGTATTTACAGAAATATTTTTTTTATTGTCTTTTATGGCTGTAGCCAGATTAAGTTCTAGTTGGGCTTTGGCCCTTCTAATTTTCTCCCTGCATAACCTCACAACATTCTTGTAGTCCTCCTGAGTTACCTGCCCCTTCTTCCAAAGGCCGTAAACTCTTTTTTTCCTGACATCCAGCCAAAGCTCTCTGTTCAGCCAGGCTGGTCTTCCTCCCCACGAGCTCATCTTTTGGCACACAAGGCGGCTGGCCTGTTCCTGCACCTTTAAGACTTCCTTCTTGAAGACTGTCCAGCTTCCCTGGACTCCTTTGCCCTTCAGGACTGCCTGCCAAGAGGTTCTGTCAACCAGCTCCTGAACAGGCCAAAGTCAGCCCTCCAGAAGTCCAAGGTAGCAGTTCTGCCAACCCCCTTCTGTACTTCTCCAAGAATTGAAAACTCTATGATTTCACGATCACTGTGCCCAAGATGGCCTCCAATCATCACATTACCCACAAGTCCTTCTCAGTTTGCAAACAACAGGTCCAGCAAGATGCCTTTCCTAGTTGGCTCCCTCACCAGCTGTGTCAGGAAGTTATCTTCCACATGCTCCAGGAACCTCCTAGACCGTTCCCTCTCTGCTGTACTGTATTTCCAGCAGGCATCTGCTAAGTTGAAGTCCCCCACGAGAACAAGGGCTAAAGACTGTGAGACTTCTCCCAGATGCTTACAGAATATTTCATCTGCCTCTTCATCCCGGTTGGGTGGTCTGTAACAGATTCCCACCATGACATCTGCCTTGTTGGCCTTCCCCCTGATTCTTACCCGTAAACACTCAACCCTATCATCACCATCATCAAGCTCTAGACAGTCGAATGTTCCTTTGTAGTACGAACTTTTGCCAAAAGATGCGCAATCCTGACAAATAGTTATGACCTGCCATCCAGTTTAGGTCATTATTATCAGCATCTTTACACAAAATCTGGAAAGTATCAACAGCCTAAATGTTACTGCCACTACCTGGCAGACTTGGCCTAACTAAAGGACCTGCTGCTAACAACCTTAACTTGAAGGCAGAAGGACTCGAAAGATAATTTAATGCAAAGATCCCTGCAGCTATTTCTTGAATCAACCGATTATTTTTTCCACATAAACATATTCAGCATATCAAATAGTGAAGAATTCCCAATATGTTCATTCAGCAGATAAAGGAAAAGCTTAAAAAAAAAAAAATCAATGGGACCAAGAAGCAATTCATAAACACTGTTGAACACCACCTCTGTTAGCCAAATTCAACAAAGCATATTTCTATTCAACAACACTAAGAAATCATTTTTAGACCACATGTATTGGTCCTTTCGGGCTGGCAGGTGACAGACTCTGACCTCTATAGAAATGCTGTAAGATATATTGACTAACCTGAACTGAACTCCTGGAACAAACTGCTGCGCGCACACCTGAACTAGCCCGAAAAAGCTTCGTTATGGCCAGAGTATTTTTTTTTAATTATTATTATTTACTCATCAACTTATTTCAGCTAGGCTCTTCCTCCACCTAGGCAGGATTACTGTGACAATTACTACCATTAGTTTACGGAGGTATCCGGATAGAGTTTGCATGGAGAAGAGCCAGGGCAGGTCAGTTCAATCCAGTGGAAAATATTGCATCCAGGGACTCTGCTCTGGACTTCTCTATGCAAGGAAGTCAGGGAGAAATGGGATCAGTGTGGATTAAGCTATAGAAATGGATTAATGCAAAATGCTGCCCCGCAGAGAGAGACAGAGTGCTCCTGTGCTTTAGACTCTATCTTATTTCTGCTTATTCTACAGCAGCCTCCAATGCCACGGAGAGAAACCTGCAGAACAAAACAATGACAGCTATTGTGCTGAGACTGCTTTACTTGTGGGGTCCCCAAGTTTTATTGGCGCTGAAGAGATACAACCACTTAACTTGAAGATAATGAAGGGGGAAGAAAGTTCAGAAAGCAATTCAGAAAAAGCAAGAGAGTCAGCACCTATCTTCTCCAACAAAGACTAAGATTTATCAACTGTGTTAGTATCACATCAGTATAAAAAATAATCTGACAAATTCCTTACAAAATTAAAGGCAAGGAGAGGTCACCTCACCATCTCACTTGGTACCAAGAACAGAGAACGGGCTCTGAGAAAGCATGTCTTCAAAGCAGTATACATTGTGGAGGAAGCACGTGAACACACAGCAGTAAAAAAAAAAAAAAAAAAAAAAAAAAAAAAAAAAAAAAAAAAGAGGGAAAATAAATAAATATGTAAGATCAAAGTTTAATCTTTGCCACTACTTAAGAGTTCTTATTTTCCCTGAAGTGGAAAAGACTTCTACATTCTGTTGTTCAAGAGTTCAGACCTAAAATATACAGAGGAATGCTATGTCAATAACATTTCCCATTTTTACAGAGAACATCAGAATGAGATTTATTAACACCGTATTTTGTTGCATATCACTGGGGGAGACCAGGGACGGGATACGGGGACACAAGCACTTTCTCAGAGAACATCAAGAATTCCACATAAACTACACAAAAGATTAAGGATCTCTACTGTTCACAATGCAACTTCATACCCATTTTAGAGAACATGCCACACAGCTGGCATGCTTTGTTTTAGCGGTCAGTAAGACAGATCTTATGCCCAGGTCCAGTTAAACTTACTAAGTTTAGGTACAGGTTGTGTATCCCAAAACTGGTATTTACGTTTGGTGGCCTCGTCAATATTCTTTGCTGGACCCTGGCACGCAGAGAGCAGCTCCATCGCTCTCTGGATGTCTTGAAGCTTCTGCATTGGAATGGCTGGATTCTGCACACAGAGACAAATGGAAGAGGAAGCTTATTGAGTATGTTTACTTTGAACAAGTTGTATCAACATGTTCATTTATTTTACTATTACGTATTCTTTCACGTACTCTTCTCATCATGGTTAGTTTAGGTACAACCTTTGGAGGCAGGAGGGTGGAAAATTAGGTGGGCAACAGACAGTCAGCTTCACAAAATACTTAAGAGTTTTGAGTGGCACTTGCATTTAACCATGAAACTTCAGTGTTTTTAACACAAACACAGCAGCATTAAGGCAGGGTACCAGTATCACAATAAAAAGCTTCTTATATTCCCTGCCCCATCCCCTCACCCTCGGTTAAACACAATGAAACAGCAAAAAGCAGATCAGCTTAGATATCTAACAATCTAAAGATATCACTGGAACACACAGAGATGTTCAAAGTTGTACTTAACACATACAATATAAAATAATATGTAAATTTGCTATGGTTCAGTATTTCAGGTACACTGTATTGCTACAAATATCCACTTTTTAACCTTAATTATATTGTATCTGCCTTCTATTAGCTTGCAATTATCACAGTAGGTACCTTTCTGCATTGTATCATATGATAACCATCTTGCCACTAACGCCAACTATGCCAACACTCACAACTAAGGATAATTTTAACTGATAGAAGCAGACAGACATAAAATAAACACTTCCCACTTCAAAGTTGAAAAATCTTTATAGGAAAGTTATTTGGAACGCATAAAACCTAAGGCTAAGTGTTTATAAGCTGAGCTTCTAAACCCTCACTTCTGATCTTTCTGAGTAAGTGTAACTGGAATGAGAATTTTACCTGCATAGGAAAGTGCAGAGGAATAACGGCAACAGACTTCTAAATCTAGAGGGATTTTTCTCTCTCTTTTTTAATCTATTTAGTTGGGGTTTTATCTCCCAAGTGGTAAGTCCTGTTCTGAGGCATACTAACAGCATGCTTGTGCTCAAGTATTTATTGCACTGCAGTCCTGGAAAACATTCAAAGGAACAGCCTCAAATGGATTGGAAAATTTTAAGCAATTCTGCATAGAGATTTCAAGCCAGATGTTTTTTTTACTGAATATCAATGGATGACTATTTCCATATTTCATTTTCCTTCTAGGATTCATGGGTTGAAAAACCACCATAAATTACACATAATAATGTAAAGCTTCATTTGGATGGGCACCTGCTTCTAGTATCTTCAGTCACAAAAGGAATAAAACTCCCTGCCTGTAGCTCAAGCAGGCCATCACTTTCTATTTATAATAAAAACTTGTACCCTCTAAACATCATGCAATTTCTTAAGTATTGCAAAATTTTACCTGTGAGCATGCTTTAAAAACCTGTCATCTGAGTAGTTGTGAATTAACATATTTGCACACTTTAGAGCAACACTATTGCAGCATAAAAACCCTACCGTATTTCTAGATCCAGATTACAGTGAGACAACTTACTTTTCTCAACTTAAAATCAATTTGTCTATTACACACTGGCCTGATACAAATACTTCTAATGCCACTAGATAAATTCTGAAATCTTATCAGTAGATTATGAAATCAAACATAAATATTGACATACTGTAATTTATTTTGTAAGTTTATTTTAAGTCTCTAATATTTTTCTACATTAAGAAGAAGAAAACAGAAAATCTAAAAAGAGACATTAGATTCTAAAAAGTTCTTACTAGCATACATAAAGTAAAAAGATCATGTTCTGGTACTAAACACAACACGGCTAGGGGCATCAGGAGGAACCTCCTGTCCTTTCAACATGTTCAGAGATCAACCTGGCTAAGAAGTTTACTTTCAACCCTTCTTGTTTTACTTTAATGGAAAGTAAGAAAAACCTACACAGAACTTCCCATGAACTACAAAGACTAATTTTGTTTCATTTCAGTTTAGGGGAAATATCTCCTCGCAGCACAAGACGGCGCTGTTGTGCAACAGGGCTGAGGCACGCAATGCTTTTCCTGCCTCAGTCTTGGTGACAAGATCTGACCTCAGACCTTTGATGTCCCTGAGCCTTGCAGCAGAGTCTGAGAGACTCCCATTACCCACAGCAAGAGAGAAAGTTAGGGACCACTTAGCAAACTAATCATGCACATGTCCGTAAGAACAGACTGGATGCAGCTGAGGGTGCTGAGGGAGCTGGCTGATGTTACTACAACTAACATCTATCAAGTTTAAAAGGTTATAGCAATTGGTAGAGGTTTCTTTTCACTGGAGAAATGGAAATGTCACACCCACCTTCAAGAAGGCAAGAGGGAGAATGTTGAGAACTCAGGGATCAATACTGCTTAACAATCTCGATGTGACTTTCTCCGCAAGTTCACAGTTGCAAAGAACAGTTGATACGCTGGACCACAGAGTTGGTATTGGAAGCTACTTTGGCAGGTTGCAAACAGAAACTTTGTGAAGTTTGACAAATGGCAGAGGCCAGCATGGACTGACTAGGAAGCATCTTTGCAGAAAAATACTTGGAGGTCGTGGTGGGCAGAGAGCTGAACATGAGCCAGCGGTTCGCTGGCCAGCGAAGGACAGCTACATGCTGGGTTGTACCACTAAGACTGGCCAGCAAGCCTTCCCCTTTTTATGTCACCCCTGAGATCACATCTCTCAGTTTTGGGCTCCCCATTACAAGGAAAACATTGACATAGTGGAGCGAGTTCAACGGAGAGCCATCAAGATGACTAAGGGGCTGAAGCACATGACATGCAAGGAAAAGATGAGACCTTGATTTGTTCAGCCTTAAGAAGAGAAGGTTAAGGGAGCAGGAGAAATCTTACTGATACCTAATGGGAGGACGTAAAGAAAACTGAGCCAAGCTTTTTCAGAGGAGGACAGTGACAGGACAAGAAACAACGGACACAAGCTACAAACCAGCAAAATCCATTTAGATATAAGGAATTACTATTTTTTTAATCACAAGTGTATTCAAACACTGGAATAGGTTGCCCGCAGAGGTTGTGAAGTCTCCATCCCTGTAGACCAAACAACCTGATGTAGTTGGATCTGCTCTAGGCAGAAGGTTGTTTCAAAGACCTCCAGAGGTCCCTTCCAATCTAAGTTAATCTGTGAATATGTTGTGTAGGCCATTGGTGACTACAATAACGACTGATAATATTGCAAGTCTGGCAAGCTTCATTTGTGTCAGTGTGGACAGTACACATCATTGGGACTTGTAATGGGGAGAGACCAGAATCTTGTGAGATGGGCAGTGAAGTGCCCTGAAGGTCACCGTAAGCACACAATGCTAAAAAGCATTTATTGCTGTGGTTACACTCATACCAGTGTTCAAAAAGACCAATATCACAAGTAAGACAGGGAGAAGCTAAGAAGACTCACCATTGTGCTTTTCTCCTCTCCAAACTGGTACACCTGTTTCTAAACTCACCCGACCTCAAAATCTTTTTTCAAAATTATTTTCAACAAATTCAGAATCCCCCTGAGTATTACCTGATGATCCTGCATATATTCTCTTAGATGTGAGGTGTACAATGCCACTTTCCTCTGAAATATTTTGTAAACCTCTTTTCAACCAAGAGCAAGCAAATGCCAAAAGCCTTTTTTCTATAATATATTTTGTATAGCACAAGGAATACAAAATCTAAATATCACTTGAGTAGCAGAGAAAATAAGTACCCTCCTCCACACTGATCCAGATCAGCAGTCTAAGGTGCCTTCAAAAAATCTAAAACAGGAAGGTTGTACGAGACAGAAAAACTTGTCTACATATCAGTGTGTACACCTGGAACACAACAGAGGAAGCCTAAAAAAAACCACCAACACTGACGCATTTGCAAATAGAGAAAAGTGGAAGCTATATAAGAATAGTAAAAAGGTTTAGCTACCTAGAGCTTGAGAGAAAGACTTAAGTGAGAGCTTTACTTTCATGCCAATAACAGAGGAAATTTTGTAACATTGCTAACAAACTGGCTAAACTTCTTATGACAGTAAAATAATCATGAAGAGTGCCACTCTAAGTACACAACTTAGAACAAGGATAGGCTTCCACAGTTGCAAAACGCATCACGCCAGAGAAATGGTGTGCAAGACTGCAATGCGCTGAGGACTAAAATCTTGCACATGAAAACCAAAAAAAGCGAAGCAGCTTCCTTTTAATGCAATTAGAGGCAAGATATGGAACAATAAGTTTGGTCAACAGGGAACCAAGGAACTCCCGGGATATCACAGCAATGAACTCTGTCTTTGTGTTAACATTAAAATTGACCTTTCTCCAATTGTAAAAGACTTTGAGGTTACTTGGTTATCGCTTACAAACAGTCATCTTGTATTAGCAATTCAGGCCAGGTGCTGTATAGAAACACAGTATCAAAACATGTAGTGAGATCAGGAAGTACTTATAATCTCTCTACATATTTTAAAGTGTCCCCTGTGCCAAACGTGCCCAGTCAAAGCAATGGGGGTGACACAGAGAAGATCTAAAGGGACAACACAAAATCTTTCAGTGTGTTAATTAGCCAGAACACAACTTTTTTCCCTAATATTAGTTGGCAGTCCCAATGCACTTGACAAATCTTGCAGGATGAATAGTAGTACTGATACAACAGTGTAACTTTCTCTATGTTAATCTGATAAAGCAAATATAACTACTTCAACATGCTCAATGGTCCATAAACTTTCTTATCATCTTGTTATAAACTTCAGTTCTCAGGCTCAGATTTCTCTTGAGATAAAAGTCGTATGTTAAAAAGCCACCACATATTATTAACCATTCATTCAGAATACGATAGTCAAAAGCACAGAGACAATGCTATTTTATCACAAATACCACAAAGATCGTACATCCCCATTTTGCATTCTTATTTACAGTGGAGGCCTTTCAGATGGCAAAAAGTTTCTTCAGACTGTATGCCCATGTTAGAGATTACTGCATTTTATGTAAGATGACACGCTGCTTGTTTGCCCAAATGAGAGGCTGGTTAGCACAGCAGGCACACCTTCCCTCCTACTGCTGCTGCTTGCCACGAGATAGCATCATGCTGTACAAGTTACTGAAACTGCACTAAGCTGAGTTAGATGGTGGCTAAACTAAAGGCAATTCATCAAACACAAAATCTATTTAAAAGCATTACTGCTGCAGATTAAGATTCCCCACAACTAAGCTGTCACTAGCCTGAGTTCTAACTGCTGGAAAAGAAAGACAAAACACCTCCTCCTCTGCTTTTCTCACAGTATACCACTGTGGTGGTGACGAGGACTCTCCAGCTAACTTCATACAGTCTGCAAACACCAGGTCTTATCTTGCTTCTGCCTCAATTCAGGACAGTAGCCATTTACTCAATTCTGATGTGTTAAGGCAGAACTATTAACTCACTGTTACAAAAAGCAACACACAAATTAAAATTAAATTAGAAGGCAAGCACAAATTAAGACAGAACCAGGCTCTCACTTTTGAAGGCTGTTGAATTTTAATCTCCTGGGAGTCAGATGCAGAATCTGATTTGGTGCCTCCAGAGTTTGGTTTCTCCTTTTTTCTCTTCTGCTTCTTTTTCTTTTTCTTCGCTCCCAAATCCCCTCCAGGGCTTCTGCCAGAGATTCAGAGAATATTCAATAAGAAAAGTCAATACCACCGAACTTAAAATTCAGAAAAAGTTAAATATGGAAAAAACAGCATTTTAATATCAAAAAATCTAACAGCAATTTGAATGTGAAGAAAAGGCAAGGGAAACGAAGGAAGGGGGGAAATGAGAGCACTGATGAAAAACTTCCTGCAAATGCTTTCTAATTTCTTTTATACTTGGACCCCAGCACAACCAGGCATTTTGACACACTAGTGTCAAATTGGGACTCTATACAGCCAGTGCTCTTCTCCAGGCTATTACCCAGCACAAACATGAAATGACCAAATTCAACAGCTTGGAGGAACTCAGGAAAGTGCAGGAACTGAGGAAAGTAACCTCCTTGGAAATTCAGTAACTATTAGCAGCCTGGTATTTTTTCCCCTTCATGCTCAACCACCAGGCACATCTGAATTTGAGAAGAATCCAAACAAAAACATTCTGTTTTCAGGGAATTTTGTTTCTAACTTAAGTAGTGATAAATTCTTGCTGAAATCTCAGTAAGAAACAACACAAAACTAACCAAATATTTGTACTTTAAAACAGTAAGTACAATGGGGTCAACTTTACCTAAAAAACCCCAACAAAGTATGTATTGATTGCACTTGCAGATTCTGACATATTTTGACTATTGATAATACAACTCCTTTCTTCTTTAAGGGGATTCTAATTTGACAAGTAATCAAGATACAGAATTAAGATTAGATTAGAATTTGCAAAGTGTGGGATGTGTTGGCAGCTCTCAGACGGAAGGCAAATAAGCAGGTAATGAGTCAGTTAATGCTGAATCCTCTTCAACGGGTTAATCTCCCAACAAAACCATATATACGTAATGGAGCTCAAGACAGATATTGGGGTTTGGGGGGCTTGTTTTTCATTGGAAAAGAAAAAAGTCAGTGCACAAACGACTGTTTATTTTAATTCTGGAAGGGGGAAAAAATCAGATATGATACTGGCAAACCAAAAGAAAGAGAACTCAGAAGAACATAACTAAAGTTATTAAGATAGATACGCATGCGAGGGCCATGTTATTCACTGTAACATGTTCACATTCAAGATTACGATGCCCAGTCTTGGCACCTATACATTGTCAGAGCTGAAGTCAGCAAGAAAACACCCAAATGTCCAACTGGGAGGCCAAAAGCCTGCAATTAATCAAACATGCAACTAAACAAACACTCGTTTTTGTGATATCATTACTGTTCCCTAGAACAGCCCGTAGTGAAAGACGAACCCCAAAAAGTCCTTAACATTCGGACCTACATTGGGTTAAGTTATGCTCCCAGAAAGAGGGGAGAGTTATAAATGCAGCACCCTCTGGGATACTCAAAGGACAACAGCGTAGCAGACCAGGCACTCGCACAGGGGAGAGAAAAGAATTTGCAGTACCTGCTAGAAGTCTGCAGAAACAAAGGACAGAGTTATACAAGTGAGGCAGGGAAAAAATTTTCTCTTGCAGAATGAAGATACTACCTGATCACCCAGATGTTTCAGTTAATAATTTTTATACTCGCAGTTTAAAATGATCAAATTTAAATCTATTTGAAGGCCCGTAGACCAAGATGACACTTTGTACAGAATCTAAATACAGAACAGACCCAGAGGCCTGGAAAGAGGTTACAAGTATGAGAGAGTAAAAAAAACAACCAACCAAACAGGTGCAAGACCTAGGACTTCACCACCTCTGGCAAAACTGAGATAAAAATACTAGGGAAAGCAATTTCACCTTTGCTGAGATTCATTTAATGAGGTATTCTTCCACTTCCTTGAACTGCCCACAAGCTTTCACCTTTCCCTCTAACATCTCACATACAGCAAACAAATGATGCCACCGCATCCTTAAGCTGACTCCCAAAGGCTTTTGCGTTGAACATTAAGCCTACTCTGAGTTTCAGCAAACACCGTTCTTGACAGGCGCCTCCAGCAGGCACCGAGCCCCGAGTCGCACCGGTGCGGCTCACTTCTTGCCTTTTAACAGCAGCCGGCCCCGATTACACCACGCAAGAATTCTGCTCACTGGGATTACCTGAGGGTCAATGTTTTATTTAGTTTGGTGAAATAATGAACAACTGTACTCAAAAAAAAAAAAAAAGTTTGGCAGCTGTGGAGAAAAAGCAGTTTTGCCAAGCTTTACTAATGTTATCCCCAGTTAAACTGTACTTTTACCAGGATAATCTTAGTTTATTCTTTGACCAGCTCAAGGTCTTTTTCATATATAAATGCTTATTTTTTAGCTGGGAAAGAGGAAAGACAGGACTAAATTGCTGTAAAAGACAGATGGTGGTTAAAACTACTTATTTTTTTAAGTTTTCTGAAATCCCAGTCCTCAGCTTACGACCTTTAGGTTTAGAGTTTTCACACTGCCTCTTAAAAAATAAATACTGGTACCTTTGTCTGACAGGTTATCCAGGGACCGTTCAAGAGTAGTTATTAATGCACAGTCCCCTGCCTGGGTCAGCCTTTTTTTACTGTTACAGTCCACAGAATGTAAAAAGAGGATTTAAAGAGAGATCCACTTGTCCTTCAACTCTTTAGGCATGCCTGCAACCCAGAGATTTGGCAGCAGGCAGCATGCAGAAATTTCTACTGAGTAAACAGGTTTGTCCAACACAAGTTACAACCAGAGATACCAAGCAAATTAGGGCAAAAGCTAAACCAAAACATCTCAGGATTTTTTTATCCTTCTTCTATACTCTGCCTTGAAAAGAACCAAAATGTTCTAAAACTGGGATTAAGAATGACTGGGAAGGGAGGAACTCGGTTGCTCAACTTGTAGTAATTACGCTGGACATGACAGCACAAAAGATATGCGAAGGTAACGAGATTAAAAGCAAAGACTCCCACGAAAAGCTTTTCTCTTAATTAAACAAACTTTTGTGCTGACTAAGATCTGAGTTCTGCTTTGTCTGGTCAGATACATTTCGTGGTGTCATCATATAGGTGTATCTCACTCTTAGAAGTTTGGCAGGGGAAAAATTTGCCACTTCTGTGAAAGCTGTCCTTTAAGCATGACGTCTCTTTGGCTGAACTACCCTGCTACTGTTGAAGCAATACAACTCGGAGCGCAGGTCCCACACGGGAAGCAAGAAAAGGATACGCAGCTCAGGTTGACGCTATGTCTAGCGGTCAGGTCAGGAAACATAACTTTTTCACGCATCAAATCAACACATCTGCCCCAGTCCAGCCCACCACATAGACCACAAATGGTTATACTAAGAAAAATATTCAACGTTAGACTTGGGGATGATTTTGATTGTGTCAGTCTAGCAGAGACATGCTTATACCAGGAGCGCTTTACTGACAGGAGCGTGAGCGTACACACTGAGGCTGAGGTATACCTAAGCGCAGACGTGGTCTAAGATATTTTTAACTGCATCAACGGTGTCGGTTTTGTCAGTCTGATGAATAGGTAAAGGAGTGAGGCCAGCACAAAAGTGACATGCATATCAAAATTCAGCTAAGGCAAAGGAAGAGTCAAAAGACCTTGTTCTGCCCCCAAAAGACTTAACCTTGCCACAGAAACCGGCTGTCGATATGACTCTGAGACAGTCATTATGGCCCACATTTTTATGATTTTGTCTGCAAGTTACAAATGCGAGCCCATGATCCCACCCACATACCTTTCCACTTATGTACACACATCTGGTGTTTTGCATAAATGTGAAAAAAGACTTTTGCTTCTCCCTGCATGTGTTGGCTTTTTTTTTTTTTTAACTGAAAAATTGGGATACTTACTGCATTTGAGGAGGAGTGTGGCAAAGGCAGAGAAACTTACTTTGTAGAGCTCTGTGCAAAACTATGAAAAGCTGAGATGGAATAATCAAGAGGAGTGTGACAGTTGGTCGACTCAGGTGGTCGAACTGTTTTGGTTCCCTTGGTTTTGATTTGAGATTATGTTCCCCACTGAATATTTGTCAGTGTTATTTTAATTGCCTTTTTGGACACTAAATTTTGCTTTAGCAGAAACAGCTTTTCATAATGTCAACATCTGTTTTAAATTACATGGAATGGTAATTTTAAGTTAGCAATTCCTCAAATTTAAAACCAAACATGTACTTCAGATATTTATTTTTTAAGCTGCAAAGGCCTAGGCCTGTGTGGGGTTTTTACCTTTACAGTATTTTTCCTCTCTCTGCGGGTATGTGAGGTTGCAAAACTACATTTCTGAAGACATTATATAGATCTTCTTGATCACAAAAAATCAGATCTCATGTATATGGGCAAGTCTCCAAAAAATTTCAAAGTAGTATTATTTATACTAGGGCTGTCCTTGGTTCATAAAGAAAACAGAGGCTTTCCCACTGCTGTATTAGACTACCACCACTTCAAGAGAATAAGGAGGTCCTGACCAGAAGGGCTTATGTCCTTCAAATTCCACTTACTAACAAACTACCATTACTAACAACCCCTCTGGACAAAGATTTTATTTGTATACATTTTAGTACTTGGAAATGCAAGTTTCTTAAGCACGAAAACCTAACAGCAATGCCTTAAAACCTAACCCAACAGATATTCCTAAACACTCTATGTGTTTCCTCTGCCTCCCCCTTCAAGTCTGTACTTCAAGATGTAAATCTCATCTGCTAAAACTAAGCACTGTCTCCTGTACCTTCAGAATATTTACTTTTTTTTTTTTTTTAATCTAAAAGTAGTCCTGGTTATAAAGCTGCCATTTAACAATAATCAAAGGGGTATACTACTAAAACATCCAAAGTAAATCATTTGTGAGGGTTGGGGGTAGTTGTTTAAAGGTCATACTTTTTCCTCATCTGTTTACTAAATGTTCAGTGGCCAAAGCCTTTCTGTAAGTGAGCACAAGGAGCTATTTAGAATGAAGATGAACTGAGAGACCTTACAAAGCTAGGCCCAGCAGGGTGGATTCAGGTGCAATAAATATTTTTTTTCTACATACACACTAACAAAGCTATTTTGTAAACAACACTTTATTATGAAACAGAACAAGTACAGCACAATGCATCTAGCAGGAGCAAGCTGCAGACACGGAACAGGAGAACAGCAATGAGTCACACAACATACATAATCCTGCATCTAAAATACAGGAGCAGAAACAAAGGACAAAGACATTTGCACAGTTGAGAGCTATAAAATGGTATTTTCTGCTGCAGTCATTCAGTGCTCAAGCACATAAAACAATTAGCAAATTTAAAAAAAAAAATAAAAATCCAGTATTATAAGGACCTATTTTCAAATGCCTAGAAACAGCTTGAAAGTAACTTCATTTACAAAGCAATTCAACTAGAGACTGACATGCAACACACACTCTACCTCCTTCTAAAAAGTGATGGTTAAAATAGCATGAGATTAAACACTGATGGGCAGCAATGGACACCATTCCGAATTTAGCAAGTCAGGTAACACAGTCATAGTCTCAGTAAGGCTGCTCAGAAATTGCTTAGGTATATAAAACCTTATCTAAAAGCTCAAAGCAAACTTTAAAGCTATCTCAAAAATTAATATACTATGATAGGGAGAAAACACAAAACAATTAGGCTCCTATTACCATGGGTTAATCTCCCAGGTTGAAAAGTAGATCTTTGTGTTTGCTGTAACGTAAGATTTTTCTTTCCATTTGATGGAATTTGTTTGAATACTTCAAGCTGCAGACAAATAATAGCAAACAAGATTCTCAAAGACTACAGGAAAATAAAGTAATTCAAAAGTCATTAGACTTCATGCATCAGAAATATGATAGAAAACTGGTACTAATACTTAGAGGCTTTTTCTACTGGAATGATCTACCACTAATTTAATTAAACTTCATATTACTTGGAAGCATTCACTATCTTATTCAAAGATGAATAAAGCAGCTTCTTTGAAATACTTATTAAAATACATTTGGGATATTCAACAAAAACAAGCTTTGGGGAGAACAGCGTACAGCCCATAGCCACAGTAGTTGTCCCTCACAGCTCAGCGAGATCCAAGTTGGAGCAGAGCAGCAAGCTGTGATTCAGAACACACCAAAACGCAATTCTTTGTTCCCCGCCTGCTTCTTACACACTGCTTCTGCACTCAGTGTCACAGCAGCCGGAGCTCATAGCTGCAAGCCCAGCTACACTGCAGAGGGCAGCTACAGCTCGGTCACGCACACAAACAGAAGAGGAAACTGGAGTAGGAATAAAGTACGAATGAATTCTCGACAGGCATCACCCAGCTATCAAACAATCTGGCCTGGCATGTCAGGTTGGCTCCTACAAAGCGCAATAAATAATCATTCTCTGCTCTTAGTGGTGTTACTTTTACATATTTGGGAATCATCAACTATGGCATATCTACGCAAATGTAACAAAAGCCCCATGATAATTAAAAGCTATTTTGTCCCTTTTTAATATACCAGATTTATATTACTATAATTATTTTTGACACAACAACTTTAGCATGCCTGCCACGAATTCACCAACAGAGCAGCAAACATCGAAGTTTTCCCCTTTCCTGCCTTTTAGAGAAGTCAGCCACCTAAGTGTCTTAGATTTTCCTTGCCACATTTAAGATGCAGAGCTGCTTGTTCCCAAGCGAATCCTAGGGGCAGGAGATGACAAACAGCGTACATCCTCAAACATCAATCACCTACAGAATGCTCTCAACCAGATGAATCAGAAATTCATGAGGAAGATATTTGTGTAGCTGTGTATAGATTAACCTATTTCTATTTTAGGCTACTCCAGCCACTCCTAGTTGCGACAACAAAGCTTTTTCTCTGCAATCGCGTTTTCTAACCAAAGGTAAATTTAAACGAAGTCGATTTTTAAAACGCGTCCCTCCCGCTTCCCTGCCCCAAAAGCCCCCAGCTGCAGAGCAAGCCAGACCCCTGGCACCTTGTGCCCAGACAGAGCCACGATGCACATCGCCCAACACGGGAGGGGTGCCAGGGCCCGCAGTTGACGCCGGCCCCCGCTCCTGTCAACTTTTACTGGCGACAGCGCCTGATCCGCAGCGTGGGAAGATTTAAGACGCAAGATTAGGGGAGAAGGCACTACAACCAGAACAACAGCGTCCGCTCCGTCTAATGCCTTGGTAAAACACGCGCTCTACTCTCCACGCAGCGTGTGGATTGAGAGTTAATATTTCCTTTCTGACAATAGCTGACGCCGGGGAGGAGTGTGTCTGCAGGACAGAGGGACGCAGGCGATGCCCGGAGAGGTCCCCAGGCCGGGGAGGGGAGCGCGGGTATGGGGCGTCGGGGGTTGCCCGCCGCGGGGGCTGACCCGA
>NW_009649192.1:214928-307136 GCF_000708025.1 Charadrius vociferus | reverse complement strand
GCCCGGCGAGGGTCGCCGTGGCCATTTCCCCCCTCCCCACGGCGGTGGCCACCGGCTCGATCAGCACTTGGTGTTTTCCTGAAGCCTTTTTGGTTTCTACGAGATCCATACTGGGAAAAACAGGAGTTAGAATCATAATGATTCAAACCCAGTGAAACAAATAAAGAGAAACTTGCGGTAAATGTTTGAACGCTTGTGGTTTCCAGGGTCGTATTGAGATTCCTGGGTGAGATTCAGAATTTCTGAGTGCTTGGTTTAGCGATGCTGCCAAACATCACATTAAGGCATAAGAATAGTATGCATCAGTTGCAATTTCTTCTTATCCCCGCCACCCTCTTGAAAGTCATTTAATGTGAGGAAGATACTGCTTCCTCCCATTTTTATTTAAGGTGGTGATTTGGATTACTTTTTCCTATTTTTGATTTAAGGCAGTGCAATGTTTATCAAGTATTCCAGGTGACATGTCAAGTAAAAGATCTCACCGGCCAAGCAGAAGACAGCTAGATGTTCCTCCAGCTGTGCCCTCTTTGTCAAACTCTGAACCTACGTGTATTGAGTACCAGCTCTGGGACGCTCTGTCCCACTGCACTTGGTCCCTTCAGCACGTGAGTTGCCACAGGAGCTTATAATTCAAACGCATCAGATTCTCAACAAGTCAATGGCAGACAATGTAATGGTAAAAAAATCAAAGGCCCAGGTCTCCCTATCAGCCATACTTCATCTATAACAATTCTCCTAAACTGCCTCCCAGCTTCTCTTGGACTAACCAAGTAGTCAGTTGTATCATACTGGAAGTACCACCCTTGTGCTACCAAATAATCACTGAATATTTGTTACCTGCCGCAGGTGGGCTTGTGGGAGCTCCTTCTGCTTTCCTGTGAAATGACAGAGGCAAAGACCATTCCGAATGAGTAATGGAGTCTGGGTTTATCAGATGTGTAATCTACCATGGTGTCCTGGTTTGAGGTAAAACAGAACCAATTTCGTTCAGTAACTTTGCTTCTTAGCTGGGCCTCTTCTAACTGAAATTAACAATACTCTGATGTCTCGTGACTGTGTTTAAATCTTCAGTGACTGCAATGTATGCCAGACTTCCATCGTCTGACAGGTATTTTCTCTCTCCACAGTTTTGAAATACGATGTGTGGTGACTGGAAAATTCAAGGGTAATAAATGGATAAGGCTAGAAAATACTCAACCAGCACATTCCAAATAAAATAAACCATGGCATAGCACATGTATCTTTAAAAACAGCAGTTGTTCCTGAATATGGCTAAATTGTTAAGGTGGTGTTGATCTTCCACAAATGAGAAAAGGGAGAGAAAATAAAATCTGGAGAGGTGGCGTACCCTCAACTAGTGCAAAACTGATGGAGTCTGGAATTGACACTTGGCCAAGTCTGACCTCCCAATGTCAAGCCGTCACTGCAGTTCAGAGGGTAAATGTGCCTACCATGTTACCACAGTTTGAAAGGACCTTTAGAAGCAAACCGTCAGTCAGTTTTACTGTATATGTATGTATATGTATATGTACCTGTTCCTGTACATGTACGTGTATGTGTATATGCGTATGTATAGTCTTCAGTCAGTTGTACTGTGTATGAGAGAAAGGAAATTTCAAAACAAAGGCACAATACCCAATAGTTTTCAATAACAAAAAACAATTGTTGTGAACAGCTGCCCCATAGTCTGGAGAGAAGTTAATCCAGTGATTACTAATGATTTTTTTCCCCTCATAATAATGTGTAGGAGAAAGTGAAGAACAGTATGTCAATGACTAAACAGCTATGTTGAATCATTGTGTTGGGGAAACTGTAGGTTTCACCATCTTCTGTCCTTTCCCACAATTTTCTTCGCTTCATTGAGATGAATGGAGTAAAGGAAGCCTGGATCCTAACCCTTCTTGCGGTTCACAGTAATGATAAAGGAAGCAGTGTGAATCTCTTCCAGCAAGCTCCCACTTGCTGTCCCCTGCTAGAACGTCTCCCTGGAGGGGGGATCAGGAGGAGTATAGCTGCAGAGTGGCTGCTATTCAAAACTTCATAGCATGTGTGAAGAATATCCTTATGGATATTACAGTTTATCTCCTGAGGCATAACTGAGATTATACTCCAGATTTGACTATTACGAGGCCAAATGACAACACTGAATTGTGCTTTGCGTTTCATGAATATGCAACTTTTGCTTATACCACAAGTAAAGTTCACCAGAAGTGAGAGGTCTGCATCTGTCCTGCACTGAGGATTTCTGATGTAGCTTCTCACTTCTGAAGTTACCAGACAGCTTCCCAGGGTGTCTAAATTCACTCTACAGACCCTGCTCAGCAGTTGCACTACTCGATAGATGTTGGCTATCACATGGATAGATATCTTGCTAGAATAGAGCAGCAAGGTGAAAAAAACATACCCCTGAATTTCAGGACCCCACGTGCTGAGCCACAGTGAGTTAATGGAGTACATCCATTAGGACAGTAAGCAGCATGAGTGGCACCTGATATGCCCGAACAGGCTGTCTGTGGGCATCTGTACATCCAAGACCTCTGTTGTCACAGGTGGGTATGCCCGGGAAGTCCCCAAACTGCTGCATATGTGTGATGCAGATACAACCCACGCACTCGCACAAGTCTAAGCAGACCATCAAAAGCTATCAGAAATGTTTTATTTTAAACTTACCAGGTAAAGAGACTGTGTTTGTGAAGGTGTGAATTTACTGTTTTTAATGGATTAAAAAGACCTCTTCCTACACGTAGCAGGAAGATAAAAGCCTTTTATTTTATGAGGATTAAAAACAAGAAAGCACAGTCATTTTACACAAGAGCTAAAAAATTAATAATAAAGGAAAATAGACTTCCTAATCAGGAGATATACTTCACTTAATGCTAAACAGCATATCATGAAATCCATTAAAATCATTCCATAGTTTGATGGTTATTTCCATAGGTCTCCTTAGAGCTTTAGCAGTGAGTCTAGGTTTGCTGCTAGATATAGCCAAAATATCCAGTTCCTTATGGCAACAAATTGTAAGAAAGGAAGAGAGAAAGGTCAATAAAACACTACAGATGTAGGTCTGCCTAGCTGCTCCCACTGCTGTCAGCCACCGAGGAACAGACCAGTGTATAGGGGACCTTCTACAGCAAATCCCAGCTTTCTGGATCTTTCCCCATCCCACTTATTTTTCCAGGGCCTGTCTGCTTTGCATAACAGATGCAGTCACGGGCCTGTTGTGGCTACACAAAATGAACCTGTGCCTACAGTTCTGAGAGGCTTTGAGCCAGCTTGAACATAAACATATGAGTAGAGATCCACAAATGGACTTTGGTGTTGCCACATTTAACTTTTTCCGAGTTGACTCCCACAGCAAAATCAAGGACTCAAAAGGAAGCCCTACGAACACTCAAATACTTTGGGCATTTCAGTGGCGGACGTGAGTTCAGAAGAACCCTAGGCCACCGAGGGAGGAGCCATCTAAGCTTGGCAGTAAGAAACACTGAGGACTGGGAAGCCTTCACACCCACCTCTGTATGGGGGTTTGTCAGATCTCGCCTGTTAGATTAACCATCAAGTGAGACTGTCTAGTACGTGGTCAGGGTTGTAACCTTCTCACTGCTCTTCTGCGACTGAATAAAGCCAGCCAGTCACAGAAACAATTTCCCTCAAGCAGCCAGGCGTTATCCAGACTTGTTTACCTACCTAGTGATAGGTATTAATTACATCCCCCTGAGCTAGTGATATATAATACAGCATTCAGACTATTGGCATCATCCGATTCGTCTGTGTGTTCTGAGTATTAAACACTGCAGAAGAAAAGTGCCTGAAATATTCATGCAGTCGTAGGACTGCTTCTACCTTTACGCATCACATTGAAATATTCATGGCATTTATAATTTAAAATTGATTTGATATTGCAATAATAATAAACAACTTGCTGTGAGCTTTTTGTAATCTTGTATATTTGAAGCAAAATATCCAATTTGAAAATTGGCTAATTGTTTGGTGCTTTCTCTATTTTCCTAATAAATGTTAAAAAAAGTTATGGAGCAAACAAATATGTTTAGACTTTGCTTCATACAAGGGCCTACTAGTATGATTTTTTTTACTGACTGCTCTTTATGCTGAGAACTTGAATACTGCCTTCTTCAATCCTGAATGAGATGTGAGATGCAAGGGTAAGAGAATACAGACTCAAAACACACTGAACGAATACACCAAGACACATCTACCCAGTTGTCACAGCTACCATCAGAATAGGTGGACACGGTTAGCGAATGAAATGAGCTTGTGTTCCCATGTATTGCACATTTGTATCCACGTGAGATCACATCTCCAATCTTTATTGTTTGTCTAGCCCCCTTTACATCTTTTTTAGCCTCCCGCTGCGTACCTCACTTGGTGAGCTGCAGCCTTCCCTGTCTCCCGCAGCCCACGTGCTGCTGGCCTGTGTTGGCTACAACATCCAAACTGGGAGACAGGCACTCTCAAAACAGCCCACTCTTCCTGCTGCACCCTGACACTCAACTTTTTTTGTTGAATTCTGTTTTCAAATGCAGCTCATACTGTACCTCTTCTATTTTACATCTTACCTTTTGCACTGAAGCATCTGCTTCTTCATGCTGGTGTCTGTGGTGGCGAGGGCTGTGGGCTATACGGCATTAAAAAGGAGTTAGACATTTACATGCATAGTGAAAACGTTTTGTAGCATTAGAAAATGTGTATGATACAAAATACAAACCCTCATGCTTAAGGGTATAAGTGATAAGGACAGAAAGACTTTTATCCTGTGGGGTTATTATCATTGGTAGAGATTTCTTCCCCATTTTTCTGAAGCATCTGTTTTTGATGATTGTTGGAAGCAGGATACAAGACTTAGATTAAACAGGTTCAAACTGGTTTGCAATTCTTCTGTTCCTAGGGTCTCTAGCCCCGAAAGGCAAAAAATAAATAATTTATGTTTTACACTGAAAGATAGTTAAAAATCAGAACTGACTCTTAAATAATGATTATTACAAATATATAAGTTTTGCATTTCTATGTCTATTTTTTTCCTAACTCTTTCAGACCCTTCTCAAACTATATGTGAATGAGAATTAGTTGTGACAGATTTATTGACAAAGATGGTGTTGACAGTGGTGCTGCAGGAGCTCTGACCAATACTCAGGAATTCCTTCTGCACATCCAATCTCCAAATCAATCCAATTTACTCCTGTCAGCTCCTAAATCAGTTCTCCCATCAGCCTTTTAGAGTCCCCCATATCAGTGTGTCTGCCGCTTGCTCCTCTTTGCAGGGAGGCTGCAGGTACAGCTGAGATGCTTTCTTTCCCCAGTTCTGGACTGAGGGAGCGGTAGATTTATGAATTAGTCTTAAACTCGTGACCATTTCAGTATTTTTCCAAAATGAAAGTTTCAGAGTCTTCTTTTTGACTGTTTCTGGTAGTTCTTTGTCCCCAAACAAAAAGCGACTATCTTCTGTGATAGATGTACATCTTTTCCTGCTAGAGCAAAGAGCTCACAGCCTGACTGGAAGTCTCAGATCAGAGCATTTGTAACAGGCTAGAACTATTGGGGTGCTCCTACATGTCTGGTTTGCTTTAAGGTATTGGAGACTAGAGTCTGGAAACCTTTGCATAATAGCTGACAGAAAATTATTTCCAATATACTTGAGGATACTTCAACTCTAAGTATCCAGTTAACATACAAATCAGATAAATGGATGCTAATAAAGGTCCTGCAGACCTTCTCGGTGGTTAGAGGTAGGTGAATAGTGTTGTTCACGATGGACACCTACTGCATGGAGAATTACATTGAATTAAAAAGTGTCTCATGGACACAATGTCTTCCCTGTGAAGACAGTGAGAAATCAGACTCCATTATAACTTTTCCACTTCTATGCAAAATTTTTTGGCGATTTTACAGTAAGATTTTACCCATCAGAATTTTACAATTTTCTGCAAAAGAAAAGCCTCTGTCAAATGTTGCAACAACTGCAGAATAAATTACTTAAAATCTAGACATCAGAAAAGCTTTAATAATGGAATTTAGACATCAGGTCTAGGCTAGTAGGCAAGCGTGAATAAATCTCATGGAAGTCAGGGCTATAGGCACAGCAGAAACTCAGCATCAAGCATGGCTTTGACCCTGCAATGTCAGACCACAAGGACAATTAAGTTAATTAATACAAGCCTTTATGAGCTCTTATGCCGGTTCTTCCAGTCAGCCTAGGTGACTGACCTTTACTTTGGCATTGCTTGATGTCAAAAGGCTTAAACTAGTGTTTAAAGCCAGCTTTTATATTAAATGCATTTATATACATACATGTGCACGTGCATGCATGCACAGGCACGCACGCATATGCACACACATACATTTGTGTACGTATACTTTGCTGATTTCGAAAAATAAAAGACCAATCCAGCTCTCAAAAGAAAAACACTCCTCATATGGAGGAACATGGCTGTCTCGTTCTGCTTCCCTCATTGTTATTGTGTTATTCGATATATGATTACACAGTGTTAAATTCAAGGTAGAGCTAATGGCATAGACACAAAGAGGCAGATAGCTTGAGAAAGCTCACCCTCTCCAACACCTAAAAATAGCTTTACTGAAAGGTCACTGGAGTGTCACATTGCATGTCCCATTGACGTTGCCCTCACAGCATGGGACAAAACTGAGGGTGGAATCAAGGGGTGGGGTTTATAGAAGGGTCATTCCCTGAAGACAGGGGACAGGGAAGCCAAGACCCGTAGCCTCTCTCATCTCCGGGGGCAGGGGACACTGGCAGAAAGGCGCTGCCCACAACGAGTAGGTAAGGGCAATGTGTGGGCAAATCTCCTGCTCTGTTACTTTCTTTTCATGCAGCTTTTCCTGAGCTTGAGATGTGGTTCCGGACTCTTCCTTTATTGATGGAAGACTTCCACAAGAAATGTGTAGGAAACAGAATGTATGTGGAGTAGCTTGTGGCGTGTTTGCCACAGCCAGAGCTGTAAGCTCCAGCACAAGAGTAGGACAATCATGGGTTTCTACCCAGGCAGAGCAGAAGCTCAGGGGCCAACACTGCTGGGAGCGTGCTTGTGAAAATCTGGTGAGGGCGGGAAACAAGACAGCCCTGAGGCAGCAACATTAACACTTTTTTGAACTCCCTACAACCACTACATCACCAAAAACCTCTAAAAAACAATGCTTAGGACAGGAGCCCTTCAAAGTAATTTCTTCCAGCTTTGATGCCCAACCTCTCTTGCAGCAGAACGAGCCATTCCTTTGAAAGTGGGATTCCTCATCCCACAGCAGTAGTTCAAGCACCATTTCCTACCTCATAATACAAAACCGGCAGGGCCCTTCCTCACTGGGCTGTATTCAGGAGTCCGTATCTCCAGTCATGTGAACACAGAGTCCTTCTCTCCGCAATTATAAAAATGAACTGTAAACAAGTATTTTATTTGTACCTCCCTGTTGTCATCACATTTTCCTTCCCTATGGCTTTAACTTTCCAAGGCAGAAGAGTACACCCTGGCCCATGGAACAGGGAAACGTGCACGTACTCCCTCAAAATGGGGCCCGCAAGGAGAATTCATCTGAGGATTAAAGCTCGTTATAACACTTAAATTATCACTAGGCTGTAACCTGGGGCATGGTAGCATCCATCCATTACATCCTTGGACTTGGTCAAATGAGAGGAATGTCAGCTTGCTTTTCTAAAATGTGTGGGTGACAGGTAAGGGTTTTTTTGAATCAGTGCTGCCCTTTGGGTCTCTTTAGCATTTGACATTCTTAAAAGTTCGAATACCTGCCACCTGGTGGTGAACTGTTTTCTCCATACATACTGTGTCTAAAACACAGTTTATGATTTCAACATAAACACAGTTTATAACTTCAGTAACACCAGTAGGCAGGTGGCACAAGATCAGCAGTTGTTTCATGGACCTGCTGTGAGTCTGAGTGCAGAGATCTATGTCAGCTGGAGAGACCTTGCCCGGCATCTCAGCTGGGGCAGTACTCAGCTTCTAACATCTCCATTCAAACCAAAATGCATCATCACTGATGGCAGTATAGTCTGTTCAAGTGAAAATGTGCTGGTTTTCTCTCAGCTCCTGAGTAACACATTGGTTTCAGATTAAAATAAAGTTAAAACAATTTTAACCACTAATTGTTTTAAAAGTTGACAAAAATAAAAGTATCTCAATTACTATTCCTTTCCTGTTCCTCTGCTTATAGACAAATGTAAGCTCAGTGGTTCAGTGCTAACCTTGCTCACATTATATATATGTAATATGATGATGTATCCTATATCATGACAGATATATATACACACATGATATTTTTATGATACCATGATATTTTCTTGATACATGTCTTGATAGTTTCATTTCCAGGCTGCAAAGCATTTGGAATTGGAGCTTTGGATAGATGAACAGGCAGCAGCCAAGTGCCATTTTCAGATTAGAGGAGCATTTTTTTATGTCGCTCGTGTAATTCCAACTGGTAAACTGACACCAGGTACTGTCTACGATTTGACAGTAATAACAGAGAGGATATCTAGTTCTTTTTAGCACTAACCCTCTGGTAGCCACAGGTTATTAGTCTGTCAAATGTGGCACCTGGTGTATTATCATTTAACTGAAGTTCTTGTTTTATTGATGTGCTTTTCTTCTAGGAAGAAACAGTGCCAGTTAGTATGTTTGATCGTTAAATATCTGTTCTGCCTTGGAAAGTTACAGCTGCAGGGAAGGAAAATGTGATGACAACAGGGAGGTACAAATGAAATACTTGTTTACAGTACATTTTTGTAATTGCGGAGAGAAGGACTCTGTGTTCACATGACTGGAGATACGGACTCCTGAATACAGCCCAGTGAGGAAGGGCCCTGCCGGTTTTGTATTATGAGGTAGGAAATGGTGCTTGAACTACTGCTGTGGGATGAGGAATCCCACTTTCAAAGGAATGGCTCGTTCTGCTGCAAGAGAGGTTGGGCATCAAAGCTGGAAGAAATTACTTTGAAGGGCTCCTGTCCTAAGCATTGTTTTTTAGAGGTTTTTGGTGATGTAGTGGTTGTAGGGAGTTCAAAAAAGTGTTAATGTTGCTGCCTCAGGGCTGTCTTGTTTCCCGCCCTCACCAGATTTTCACAAGCACGCTCCCAGCAGTGTTGGCCCCTGAGCTTCTGCTCTGCCTGGGTAGAAACCCACGATTGTCCTACTCTTGTGCTGGAGCTTACAGCTCTGGCTGTGGCAAACACGCCACAAGCTACTCCACATACATTCTGTTCCCTACACATTTCTTGTGGAAGTCTTCCATCAATAAAGGAAGAGTCCGGAACCACATCTCAAGCTCAGGAAAAGCTGCATGAAAAGAAAGTAACAGAGCAGGAGATTTACCCACACGTTGCCCTTACCTACTCGTTGTGGGCAGCGCCTTTCTGCCAGTGTCCCCTGTCCCCGGAGATGAGAGAGGCTACGGGTCTTGGCTTCCCCCTCTTCTGTCTGGAACACGTGTGATGACTGAAATATAACTTACTGCTAATATGGTGATTTCAGTATTCAATGTACTCCACAAATATTATTTTAGATTTCTTTTACGACATATACCACTTCCAAACATGAATTAAATCAAAACAGAGGTGATGTGGCTTTGTGGATGGAGAGGAGTACTGGACTGGAAACTGGGAAATCAGGATTCAGTTCCTGGCTCGAGCTCGGTCTCCCAGGTAAGACATTCAGTGAGATGGAAATTGCAGCACTGGCCTCCTAAGAAAACCTTGAAAAAAAGAGCAATGAATCCAAGCCAGGGCTTATTATTATAAGTTAAATAGGAACTATATAATACTTTCTGCAATCACTTTAGTGATTACATAATAATTAACTTTATAAGCATGACTGCTGCTAATGGTGAACAAATAACAATTGAATGAAACACGATAAACTGAATGTATAGGAAGGATTCCACAAGAGTGGAAGTCTTTCCCTTCTTGAACGCATTTCATGAAGAAGCAAGAAGTGTGCAATAAGTATGAGTACCCACAGAAATCTCAGAAAGAAAGCTGGTCCCACAGGAAGCGTGACTCCATAGAAAATTTTGGTGATACCAGGATTTCATTTCCAAAGTCTTCTTCAGTGATACTTACGCAAATAGTTACATATTTATCAAGACAGGGAGGATGCTTTTCAGAAAAGGAGTCTAAATTTCAGTGTTGACTGAAGTTCACAAGAACTGTGTAAGAAAGTGTGTTAGTATGCACATAAGCATAAATATGCACACTAAAAGGGAAACCAAAGTCTTTTTCTTATTAAATAATATAAAATAATGTGATGACCACCAACAGAGGAAAAAATCCACAAAGATATTTTTTGCAGTTTATTTTCAATTATACTTTTTGGATAACCAAGCAGCTCTGTATGGAGAAAGCACAGAAGAGTCATTCTGGCACTTTTGGATAGTACATTTTTTTTTTTTTTTTTCAAATTTTTTCTAGACACATTCAGTCCACTTGCTCGGTCTATAGTCCATTTTATACGAGCATGATTAGCTCATATGATTCCAGAGGAAACTAACAATATATACAGTCAATGAAACTATCTTCTTGGCTACTCTGGGCCCTTTAAAATGTCTTCTAAGTCTACCCTGGCTAAACAGAATCCACAATATACATGATAGCTACAGAATACACTGTATTGAAATGAGAAATGCTCAGCACAAAATGGGACTCTTGGCATGCAGCTTAAAATTAAAGGTAGAAGTTCAGAAGTTTATAAAATCCCAAATGGGGGTCAATTAAAAGGAGTTAGCAAAAGAAGGGACTGTTCATTGTTACTGTAAAAAAGGCACTTTGAGTAAATGGGACCAGAATTGGAGGAATCTTAGTCGACACAAAGTTCAGTTTGGTTTCATAAAAAGGCTTCAATGCTAAGGGATGCTACTCAAGTTTCCTGCAGTTTTACATTAAAATAAATTGCTGAGTAGTTTATAATAAAGGACATAAACTGTTTACAACCAACTTGTAAAATTAAGAAAAGCATAGTATAAGCAAAATATTACTAAAAGCAGCAATGCATAGCCTTTCATTGAGATAATGCACAATTTTGGACACCATGTGTCAAACTCTTGTTTTGAAGATAATTTCAGTAGCATTATCAACATAAAATTGGCCTACAAAACAAAAGCTTTACCAGCTCCCATTCATAAGGAGATTGAGGTCATAAACCAACCAAAAACAATTTGTCAGTATTTTCAACATCCTGGATGACCAATATCAAGTATATGGAATAACAATCACACTCTTTGTTCAGCTATCTCATTGGAGGCAGCTGTTAAATCAGAGGAATGATTTTAATTCTTTTCTAACATTTACACAGTAATGCATTTAAGTTCTTTCAAATGTTGCTCACCACAGTTTGTTTTTCTCTTTTCTCTCCACAACAAAAAAAAAGAAAAAAATCAAGCACTTCCACAGAAAGAATATTTGGCAATTTTATACTCCACTGAATGGTGGATTTTCATAATAGCTCACTTTAGATTGAAAGTCATTAGTGGTCTTTCCTCTCGTTTCTGCCAAGGACTCTTCTTATCTTCACCTTGGTCGTCTTCCTCATCCTCCTCATCCTCCTCATCATCTTGAACTGATGTTCCGTGTTCAGGACTAGTTAATGGCTCTGGTTTGGTATCCACAGTTCTTGTTTCCTCTTGCAGGCTGGGTAGCTGCACACCACTTCTCTTACTCGTGCCTTCTAGTAGGCATCGTATAGCATTGTCCTCAGGGCTACAAACTGCTGTTCCACACTCGCTGCCACTTTGGTCCATATCATCCAAGTACACGAGTTGCGTGTAAGCTGTGCTATCTGAAACCTTCCGCTCTCTCTGCTGGTGCTCTTGCACTGGTGGGTGACTCTGTGGCGCGGACAGATGATCTCCTCTTCCCTTTCGGGCAGATTTTGGTTCATTCATGTCAACACCAGAGTCCAAACTGGCATCGTTACTCCCATTCCTACCAGCTCTTTGGAGATCGATGTACGAATGTCTAACATGAGCATTTGAACGTCCATCTAGAGAAACAAACCATGCTCGAGGATGAGGCAATGGCTTTCCACCTCCTAGTTCCATCAAAGCCTTTTCTGTAAGAAGCTGCACTTCGCTGTTCATTTGAGCCAGGGATGCATCATTAAGTGAGGCGGGAATGGAAATAGATTCCGACATGGAAGCATTTTGTTGACTCCACTCAGCTGCACCCGTGTCTTGCAAATGTTGCTGAGATATTGCTTGGGATGCTAACTGTTGGGGTTGCAGCTGTTGTGGGGGGTGTGGGAAAAGCCGTGCGTGAGGGTTAGGAAGCTCAGCCTGAAGTCTTTCTATATCAATCTGCTGGTCAGCTGGGACAACCAGGGGCTGGCTAACAAAAGGGTGTTCTCCTGGCAATTTCATGTAATGACCTGGGATGACCAATGCAGGCAAAACTTTTCTGTAAACACTGTCATTGACTTGGTCAACAGAATTGCAGCAGATTAACTGACCCGGTCGAGGGAAAGATGTAGGTCTTTCAAGGTGATCAACTGAACGAGACATCATACAATCAGTAGGTCTGCAGTCCAGCAGCTCTTTTTCAGGGGCCGAAGGTGTGGGGTATATTTGTTCCTGAATATTGTATTTACTTCCAGTAGCAATGTGGTTCATAGATACTTGAATTTCTCTCTCTTGCTTTTCAAATAAAGGCTGAGACAGCATAGCATTGTAACTTCTCCTATACTCATCTTTGATAGGGGACTCATAGCCTTCAGCTGTTTCTGTAGATTTTCTTGGCTTTAAAGGAAAACTATCTGCTGATTTGTGGTAGTCTTTTCTTAGAGACCCACTGGGAGTCAGGTCATCCAAGGAAATTCTGCTCTTGTCTTTCTCCTTGTCAGAGAGCAGTTCCTCTCGGGAACTAAACTCCTGGGAAGTACTGAATGAGTGTTTGAGCATAGGTGTATGCATATCTGCTTCTCCACTAGGTGATACCATCTCCATGTGGACAGCACTGATTAATTCCTTTGCACCTGAGTTTTCAGTGTGTCCATTGCTAGCAACGGACAGCCCGCCAGGAAATTCTGACTCGCGACGTGAAAATATTAGATTTATATGGGACATAGAGGTTGCTTGATCCTTCTTAGAAGTGTCCAGTGCTGTGGAAAGTTGCAGTTTCTTATGATGCTGACGTGGTCTTAAACATTTTCTTCTATAAAAGCCGGTAACAAAAGAAGTTACACATTTATGACTGTTGTACACAGAAACAAGAACAGCAAGTGTGTCTTGATGAGAGATTTTTAAGCAATGATTAATACTGGGGGAATTGAGCTTTTATTACATAACCTAACAATTACAAGCTTATCCCAGTGGCGAAGATAAAATTGAAGAATAACTAATGTCAATTGGGAAATATGTCAAGCACCAGTTACAAATTGGAGCAAATGTCTGAAGGAGGCAAATACAAAATCCCTCATTAATATACACTTGCTGATAAAAGTTTAACATTAATTTTAATATAAGACTAATAGAAAGATCACTTGCAAATGCATAACAGGTACAATGACAGAGATCTTGGATCTATGCCTATGTTTGTTTTAGAGCATCTTACAAGGAAAACACAGGTACAGGTGTGTGTGATTTATTCAACTACCATCCTACAGAGGCAAGGATTGTATATACTGCATGTAACCAGCAACATACGAAATTTGATCTCACTATTTTCTTTCTTCTTCAAGTGCTTGCTTCCTCCCCGCCATGAAGTAAAAATGTTTCAATACAAAAGCTTTTAATTTCATGAGCACAAACAAGCTTATATTTCCAACATGAACTAAGCAACCAGGACTGTGAATCTTACCTGCAATAATACAAAAGCAGACACAGCAAGACTAGAAGTATGAGCGCCATCCCTCCTAAAATTGCCAAAAGAAACATTGTGTGATAGCTGGTAATGTCGTGTGTTACAACGGGACCTGGAAGGTCAGAAAAGAGAATTTAGACCTGTAACAACCTGCAAACAGGAAGAGGAACAACACTTAAACAAAGAGAGGGACATCTTCCCTTGTTATCAGGATGCTAAGTGAGCAACACTGCCTCTCGTTGCCCTGGTGCCTACTGAGCAGACCATCTCCGGAGAAGGGAGCAAGTTGTGGAGAAGGCATGTGCTGGTTTTCATGACTGCAAGTCCAAATAGATCATTCTGTGGAAAAGCAGTTAGTTTCAATGGGAGCATGCATCAGTGAATGCTGCCTTCCAGGTCCTGATGCCGACACAGTGCGCCAAAGCTCTCATCACTGGAGAAAAGCCATCACAGCATCTTCCAGCACTCTAATGCATCTAGCAGCACTGTGGCGAACAACTTCTCTTTAACAACGTTTGTGTTGCTTCGCACTAAACAGTACACACAGTGCAGTACAGGATTCATTGGAAGCTGTGTCGGTGCTCTTTAGTCTAGATCAAGCCAAGCCAAGCCAAGCAGATCTTCAGGAGCTTTAAAAAACCGGCCACTAGTGAAACAGTGTTGTAACTCCAGGTTTCAGTAATGCTTAGTAAATGTTCTAACATACAGAGGAATGCACACATGTGGACAGCATCTGTTCACAGTTATGCACGTGTAACCCTGTTGGTTTGTAAAATCCGTATCATGATTTTGAAATAAAGGTCCAAATTTTCATCTGCAGGCGAGGAGGTACAGCACCAGCTGACAGAGTAACATGCATGTACTGTGAAGGACAGCAAACTTGGCCAACATTAAAGTTCTAGATCATGAGGTCTGTAAAACCTCATCTGTGGATCCTGAGTGGTCTGCAGAGCCACTGCTAGGAATACAGAGCCAATTTTTGACCATTTTTTTGAGATAAGACATCAAATAGATTCAATGAGGAGATAAAACAAGCAAAAAGACATTAACCTGATTAAAAATAACATTGAGTATATTGCATTTGAGAAATCTAAATGTTTATACATTCTGTCCTGCCACTACCTTTGCATAATTGATTGATACTGTTGCTTCAGGACATTAACCAAAAAGGAGAAGAGATAAATCACTTGAATTTTTCAAGAAAATGTTGTTCCCATTGCAACACAGTTTTAGGAACCCAGATCTAGCCTTCAGAAATAAAGAAAAGTAGAATTCAAGCAGAGATTCTGCCATACAAGTTAAACTACAAGGACCAATAAGCCTTCTCCTGTTAAGAGTGACAGGCCCAGTTTCATACCTCGTGTAACTTCCATGCAGTCTGGGACACAGTTCTACTGGGAAACATTTGGCTCAGTTACTTTTTCTTAAAGTACAATTATTTTCTAAAATTCCATTAAATTCCATATGATCATTTATTCAGATCTGCACCTACATCTAAACTCCGTTCAACCACGAATCAGCAGTTCCATTTAATGTAACCTTAAACAAAAAGCTTGTGTAAGGCACAACACAGCAAAACCCCCAAATGCTCTGCATATCATGAAACACCTTCATGGCATATACAAGCAGACTTTTAAAAACAGTCCTCCTGTTAGTTTGTTTTGTTGGTTAGATACAGTTTATTTAGCTTGCACTGCCAAGGCAAGAATGTTTTCATTCCTACTGTATTTGCTTTTCGTCCAGAAAACCTAATAAAGAAAATCTGTAAGAGAAAGAGTTTTTTGTTTGATCGATTGGCTCTTTCATACACAGAGGTATCTCTGATTATTGGTGGCTAAAAAATTAATACTAAGACATCTGAGGCAGCCATAGATAGAAAAAAAGAAGAGCAAGCCACAACATTAATGATCTCCACAGGCACAGAAGTGCGTATAATGCTTAGTTCAAAGTGATTTTCTACAGTGATGCCAAGAGCCTTGCACATGGCAACCAGTCAGCTCATCTACCAATGCACACTGCTGATACACTTCCTAGAATGTCTATGCTAAGTTATTCCTGGTGTAAATTAATCGGTCACCAAGGCAATGCAAAGCGTAAGTCAGAGCAAAATGGGCATCTTCAGTTTAAAAGAAAAAAGTTAGAGCCAATCAATCCATTAGTAAATGTCTAACCCAGAATGATGTTGGTCTTAGATGAATCCATTTCTTTGGGAGTTTCTGCACAGAAACTTCACAGCACGTATTTTTCTACCTGCCGGAACACCAATACATTGATGTTATAACTCCTCTCATTTTCTAGCAATGGCTCTACCAGGCAGTGGTGACATAAATGCATCAAAGCAGGAACGCTTTAAAAAGTTTCTCATTGAAATGGCTCAAGAGATTTTGAGCACAAGGGTTGCCCCCCACAATCCCCAAAATATTTTAGCCCTTTACTTTCAGATTTCTGTTTTCTAATAATCCATTATTGATCAAGCTGTGGCATCTCAGATGAGGTCATTCTGAAAAATATAAATGTTATATATGAATAAATAATTACTCAATGCTGGGAATATCAATAAAATTCAATTCCATCGTACCTGGGATAGTAGGTGACATTGCTGCAACCCAGTAGCCCAGCTGAGGTGCAATATAAGTCCAAGTCAACTGATTTCCTTCTTGTTGTACAAGGCCCAAACTACTCTTCAGCCATGTCCCTGTAAATAAAAAGGTTGTAGGAAGGTATTACAGATACACCCACAAATTCCTCTGCAAACAAGTGGCAAAGCAAACAGAAACAAAGCCTATTGATGTGCTGTAGGGGTTGTGTGCATTGCTGGGAAGTGGGAGACGGCGCCTTTTTGCTACTTACATCCGAGGGCTCCCACAAACAATCATCCATCCCCATGGCCTTCTCAGAAGTTTTGTACACAAAACCCGTTTAAGATTAAATACAACTAATAAAGCTTCAAAAAGGGTTAAAAAAATAATTAGAATAATTAAATAATAGATTGCTCTTTTTTGAGGGATTCTCCTGAAGCTCATTATACATAGACAGCCCACTTAAAAACTGTACTTGAAGAGATATCTTATCTCCCAGACCACATGTGAGTTCTGCACACCACCGTTCTATCAGCTCTGGTTGTCAATTTCTGGAAGACTGAAGAAAATGCTTCCTCAAAATGTTGGTTTTCCTATACAAGCTTATGAATGCTACTGCCAATAAATGTATAATTAAGTTGCACCATCACTTTGATTCAGCAACATTAGTCACTCAGAATATGTATACATCCGGGAATACTATTTGGTAATGGATGATGTGGTTTTTAAAACATCTTTCTCAATGACAATATAATAGATTTTTCAGAATTATAAAATAATCATTTCAAAATAAGTAAGACGACAATTTTAAAGCACTGTGTTTAAGTTAATGGAACTCTTAAATAGTCCAGATTGACAATCTGTTGAGAGCTGTTCTATTTGCAGAAGATACATTTTGTTGCAAGAATTGGGTTACAAAAAACCTTTACAGGTGAATCAGCTGTTTGCCTTTTGTAATGCATTAAGACCTCAGATTCTGGGGCTGTATGAGAAAAAATTCACCTTAGTTTCTGCTATATTAAATTTCTATTGCCGCTTGTAGACTGCTCCCATCTTTCTTCTCTTTGCAAGAAACACAGGATTGCTCTACCATGCACTGCTGAGAATTAAATAATCAGATTGCAGGTAACAGATCCGGCTCATGGGTCTGTGTGACTGGTTACCCCAGCCCGGCAGAGAAGAGGAGCGAGTGGAGGGAAGGGAGATCTGCTTCGCTGGACGCTGAGAGCAGGCACCAAGCTGCATTTCCCGAAGCTGCAGTCCTGGCTTGGTATTGCCAGTGACAGAGGCCATTAACTCACTAAGGACGTTCTTCATACGCTTTGGTGGCCGCTAGAAGTACGGCTGATCTGCGTACGGAGAAGGGATAAACCCCCCTGCACTTGTGTAGCGCAGCTCTGTATTTCGGTGCAAAGGGGGGTCAGAATGCTGCATCTCCCTTACTCAGCTTCAAATGCTTGCTTTAAAGGCAAGTTGCATCTTGCACTTGTGATTCCCTTTCCTTTAAATAGTCTCCTGCATGTAATTCCCCAAACGGTGCTTTTCATCAGACGTCGCTCAGGACTAAGCATGAGTGTTTGTGGGTGAGAGTCATCTGTACACTTAGCAGTGAGTGCAGAACACACAGATGAGATGCTGTTGTTATTTTGATTTTTAATACCACTGATATCCTGATGATTTTCTCTGTGTTCCTTAGATTATCCATCTGTGCAAACCCTGTACATATGAGAATGGCTTTTCTGAGTATTTATTTCCTCTCTACTACTGATTTTTCCTATGTAAGTACACCCTTAAAGTCCACCATCTTCGGCTAATAATAAACACATCTGAATATAGTTAGAAAAGTACACGTTTGAGAGGATTTCTAGGACTAGGTGACTATTATTACCAGATAGTGACTCTGTATTTGCAACGAAACTGAATTTCTGGGCAATGCGGGAAAGGAATTACTGATGTAATTTTCAGTTTTCCAAGTATCATTTCCAGTCTATATAGGGTAGCAATAACCTGTTATTTCATAAAGAAAATCACACAACACAAGTAATTTTGATTCACAGTACCAAAAGGACCAAAATCTGTGTACACAGATTTGCACACACGGCATCCACGACTGACATATCACAACACCTTGATGTACATATTAGTTTAGCTCTTTTAGGGAAACATTATCAGGAAGAATAAAATTGAATTGTCCACTGCTATGTGTGAAGTTTCTGGAAAAAACTAGGAAAGGTAGATTAATTTTCTCCACCAAGATGGCTACTGTCCCTTCAGATTTTCTGCACTTTGGGGGAAGATGTCATACTCATAGCCCTGAACCACAAGGTGAAAGATAGCCCATAGGGTCAAAAACTGCTTCTAACTTGTGCCTAAAATGCCATTTGGTAAGAAAACTCCTGTAAGCTTAAACTTTGTGAATTTTTTTCTACAAGGTTTGGACAATGAGAATATGCACCAACTATTCAAGTACACAACTATGGGAAACAAAACTTCAAGACTAAAAGAGATATAAAAGTGCTGATTAAAAAAAAATAAAGAACTGAAGGATCGGGGTGATGAATTCATCATGCTTCCCATACTTCTCTTACTGTCTCTAAACCCTTTAAATTCACACACAAGCAGAACACATGCATATGTAATTTAGCAAAGTTCATCATCTTCATAGCCTATTTTTACAGCTACCTCATTGAGCAGAAGCTATTATTGATTCCCTCACTAGGGGGAACTTGTGTCCAGCTTGCTTTATTCACATTAGGCTGCATATTAATGAACACAATCCTCCTAATGCCTCTTTTAAAGCCTTTTGCTCAGTAATACTCTGCTTGCATAATGCAGCGATCAGGAAGCTAACAGAGGCTGCCCTCTTATCGCTGCGAGCAGAGCTCAGCTGCCATCCTGCCAAACAAGCAGCAGCTCGGATTGCTCATATTTTAGCAAGGAAAGGAATCCCTGTATTTGCAATGGAAGCAAACAATAGAGTCCATGGCACAAGGTCAGTCAGCTTTCATGCCTGTCTTCTGCTCCTTTAGGGCACCTATGTTTGCTAACCACTGGATATACTTGAGGAAATGTACTGGTCTGTATAACACGAGGGAAAAATGTAATTCTCTCTCTCTGTTATGGACAGTTAAGAATTTCAAAAACGCAACAGATATATTGGTCATCTTTAAACAAGAATGATGAAGCTTTTGCTGACCATACTCTACACATTAGTATGCGATGACAGCTAGAAAATGATTACTTTTTAAGGGCTGTCCCAAGTTCCTTCATCAGGACAACACCAAGTGCGGCTTCCTGGGAACCACGGGTACACAGTCTCATCAGCTGCCTTTTTAAATACTCTTCTGGTCCAACACTTGGGTGATAAACCTGCCTCTTATACTTCCACCATCTCTTACCAATAGTGCCCTAATAAAACAGAGCATCCTCCTGCATAGTGGCATGAAAAGAATAAAGAACTCCATTCTTCCCAACAGCAGTGGCAGAATGTGTTTCAGTGGAAACAGTTGAAACACAAAGTCCTGTTTTGTTTCTTATGTGATCAAATAGCCGAAAGCCAACATAGTATTACTGGAGAGAACTGCTGTACCTTCATGTATTGGGTTTGCATGGCCAGGTTTTGGTAGTGTGTGTGGGGGGGTACAGTGGTGGTTTCTGTGAGAAGCTGCTAGAAACTCCCCCTGTGTCTGATAGAGCCAATGCCAGTTGGCTCCAAGACAGACCTGTCGCTGGCCAAGGCTGGGCCCATCAGCAATGGTAGTAATGCCTCTGGGAAAACATATTAAAGAAGGGCAGCAACCGGAGGAGAAGAGTGAGAATATGTGACAGCAACAACTCTGCAGACACCAAGGTCAGTGAAGAAGGAAGGGGAGGAGATGCTCCAGGTGCCGGAGCGGAGATTTCACCTGCAGCCCATGGAGGACCCCATGCCAGAGCAGGTGGATGCCCGAAGGAAGCTCTGACCCCTTGGGAAGCCCATGCTGGAGCAGGCTCCTGGCAGGACCTAAGGACCCATGGAGAGGAGCCCACGCTGGAGCGGGTTTGCTGGCAGGACCTGTGACTTCATGGGGGACCCATACTGGAGCAGTCTGTTCCTGAAGGACTGCACCCCGTGGAAGGAACCCATACTGGGGCAGTTCATGGAGGACTTTCTCCCATGGGAGGGACCCCATGTTGGAGCAGGGGAAAAGTGTGAGGAGTCCTCCCCCTGAGGAGGAAGAAGTGGCAGAGACAACGTGTGATGAACTGACCACAACCCCCATTCCCTATCCCCCTGCGCTGCTTGGGGGGATGAGGTAGAGAAAATCAGGAATGAAGTTGAACCTGGGAAGAAGAGAGGGGTGGGGGGAAGGTGTTTTAAGATTTAGTTTTTATTTCTCATTATCGTCATGTGATTTGATTGGTAATACATTAAATTCATTTTCCCCGAGTTGTCTTTTTTGCACGTGACAGTAATTGCTGAGTGATCTTTCCCTGTCCTTATCTCGACCCACAGCCTTTTGTTATATTTTCTCTCCCCTGTCCAGCTGAGGAGGGGAGTGACAGAGCAGCTTTGGTGGGCACCTGGTGTCCAGCCACAGGCAACCCACCACACTTCAGTATTCTGCAAACCCATCGGGGCGTTTCCAGGTCTCTCTCTTATTTCATCCTTTATAGGTTCTAATATTCTGGTCGCTTTTCAACTATCATTAAACACCAAGCAGTCTTCTTACAGCTTCCTACATGCAATGCCCTGCTGTAATGACTAACGTTGGATCTTCTACGGAGCAAAACCTAATCGCATTGTACTTACTGACTATGCTCCTAGCGTTTCAAGCCACCTTAAGTAAGCAAGAGTTCATTGCTGTACAGCCTCGAGAATGAATTCCCTATCCCATCCCAGATTCTTCCATGCAGTAGGAAGCAAGATGTTCTCCTGTTTTAAAAATGCAGCTAATTACCCTCTGTGTCCTCACATACTTGCTCTTGTAAGCAAGGGAGGAGACCGACGGGCAGCGATTAAAGAACTTTTTCCATTTTTCTGTCCTTTCATATCCACTAGCCTGCAAATGGAGTAAGGGCAAGCAGCATTCATTTTTTTCTGTGCAGGCAGGATTACAACTGCAGTAGAACTAAGCAGAAGGATTTAGGAAGGAAGAGAGGTATTACCTCCCTGCATGGCTAAGCGTTGTGATAACTTAATTCATTATTCTCCAAATATCCTGTAACATCTACTTCTTCCCCCTGCCCAAGTCAGCACCATCAACCAGCTTCACTGCTTATTAAGTTTTATACATGATGGGCAATAATTGTTAAGTAACAAGCAATACAGGATTATAAATAAAAAGCAGTACAAATAGCTGGATGTAATGGAACTGATAATTTTTGTTCAAGACTGATTGTGTAGTTCCAAAGAAAACATGTCAATGCATCTTTGAAGCAGAAACAGCAAATTCAGTACAGTTTCTAAGCACTGCATGATTTGGGCCAATTTGCCATTAATTCTTAAAGAGCGTCTGGTGCTTCACGGAAAACTTCTATATATAGAGACATTCTTGTTTATAGATCATTTTTACATTTCTCTTCCTCTTTTTCCTCTATTACTGCTCAGTGGAGCCAACATGCTGATCCAGGATTCAAGTCAGAGGAGCTGTCTCTTGGCTCAAATTAATGGCAAGGGGAGAACCAAGAAGTTTCTTAACTCTTTCCTCACCAAAATAATATTTAGTGTTACTGAATTTTTGGAATAAACGGTGTCATTTAACAAATTTCTTCTTAGAAAGCTTATAAAACAGCTACCCAGCAGTCCTTCATACATGTAACTTAAAAGCAAGGTAAGAGAACTATCATCATTAATACTACAAAGAAAACAAAAATGAGAGTACTTTAAAAGAAATACAAATCAAAAAACAATTGGATAAAGAAAGCTGAGCTCCATCTGGCTGCAAAAATACCCAAACATCAGAGACAAATTGAAGACTTCGGTAGAGCAGGAGAAATAAATTCCGCTAGAGAAAAGCATCTTAATACTTGGCAGTAACTTTGATTCTGGTGAACACGCTTATTTATCTCAGGCAGCTTTTAAGACTTGCCAGTGGGGGCAAGAGGAAGTTATCACGAGTAATTTTAACAGCAAAAAGTTTGCATATTAAATCTCTGTTTCAACTCACATTCTGCACTAAAAATGCCTTTTTGTAATTTAATTTAGTCTACTTCTAAATCAGATTGAAAAATGGCACTTTCAGCAAGGAGAGTGTCCAGATGGGCAGCTATTGCAGAAAAGGCATCACAGAACAGCTCTTCTAGACTATTTCCCTGCGCAATGTGGTCCCTGCACGTCCAGCCAGTCTGCCCAGAAAAGAGACGTCCTGTTGTCTTTAAAGACACTAACTATTCAATGTGACGACTTGCTGGACCCAGGCAGCACGAATGGATCTGCTTTTGTAGTCCAGATGCACGATGCCTCTGAATAAGACATTACTCCCATATTTTAAAGCCAGACCTTATTAGTTTAAATTAATCTGTAGTGAAATCCAGGGAATTGTATGCCTCTCTGGCTTCCATGTGTGTGACCGTGCATGCTGACAATCCCGCTCTGCTCCAGCTCAAGCAAATGGCAAACTTCCTACCAGCCTACGTGAGAGCAGGACCGTGCTCCGTTCAGGCAGGACGGCCACACCAGGCCATCTGCGCTGGAGAGACGCATGGGACTCCTGTTAAAGTCAAGAAGAAAGGAGACAAATTCCCCTCGTGCGTGCTGGCTGCAAGGGGAGTTTGCACACTGGCACCCCAGCAGAGAGTTCCGCTCTCGGAGAGGACGTATAATGCTGCTTACTTTGGGTTTAGCCTTCCAGACTGACCATTTCGGATCCTCCCAGATCATTACTGCTGCAGTGACTTCTGATGGCTGTGATTGTGTATTCTTCCTATCACTGACCAAAACAGTTCTGGTAAATGACTATCAGAGGAGCGCGCTGTAGCCAGCAGCTTCCCCTAAGGACAGTCATAAAGTCTAAATATTGCTAGTGTTTAAATATATGGTGGCTATAGTGGGTTTTTTCCATAAATTAGTTTTACATGTGAGCTTTTGGTAGGAAACTCTTCCATTGATCAAATAGGTGGGCATTTTTGCTTCTTGTTTCTTCTTGTTTCTTTTTGTTTCTTTTAACTGGCAATAGGATCATCCAATCCCACTCAAGCAGGGAACCAAAATTGTGCTATTTACAGCATGAATTATTTCCATCCAATAGGTTTGACAAATAAGAGGATTTAATTAGCCAGAGAGCAAATTAAGAATAATCCCATTATATGAATTTATTTTTATTCACAAGATTATCTTTCCCGGACAAAAGAATTTTGGAAAGAAAGATACTTTAAGCTGTACTACTTAATAGCATAGATGTTTCAAATAAATATTCCTTAATGAGAAGTGCTTTTCTTTCAGCACAGATCTCTTCTGTGATGTCTACGACGTCTTGTAAGGTTGCCCTGCTTAGGCAGAGATTCACAGTTAAATGGAGATATAAGTGTCAAAAGGAATGAGGCAGGTTGTTATCAGACAGAGTGTGGGACAGCAAAGGATGTTCAAAACATACTAACAGTGTTTCTAGAAGTAATTGATTTAGACACTTCAAATGGCAATGTTATTATGAAGAGTTAATCAAGGGCAAGTTTGTGAAAATAACTTCCTAAAGCATGTTCTGCATACATAAATTGTAGCTTTTCAATCTACCAGCTGAAAGCTGCTTATCAGATTTCTTCTTCCAAATGAAAATCCCGTCTAATCTGCATCAGCATGGGAAGTTTTACTACAAAATGATGGGGTTTTTGGTTTGACTTTTGTTCATTTTCTAAAAAGCTAAAAGCCACTAAAATCGGAAGTTGGAAATTCCTACTTGAATATTGGTAGAAATTACTATCCTCCTCCCCTTCCCCCCAATACACATGGGTTTAAAAATTCATAGTATTTAAGTTAATATTACAATTTTGTTTTTGGAGTTGCTAGGCAACATCAAAAAATAAATGTCCCTGCTCTGAGCTCATACCTTCATTATTCTTCCACTCTTAGAGAATTTGTTACACAAGCCTTCCAGGGCTAAATCTTCCCTCTGTTCTAGAAGCACCACCATTATTTGGGGTACTGTAAAGGAAACACTTTTACCATCATACCTTGAAGATTTTTGCAAGGAAGTCTGATGGTTCAATTAATTACTAGCGTCTGAGAAGCTTTTGCTGTCTCTTCTCATTTTTCCCCTTAAATCACCTGTCAAGTGCTTAACAAAAGCACACACCAGTTTTCATTATTTAATAATTTTAATTACATCTGGGCAGAAGGCAGGGCCCATTGTCCAGAGACCTGCTTGCATTGCTTTGGTCCCCTCTGCATTTCCTTCCAGAACGCCAGAACAGAAGAGACTTCTTAAAGAAAATGACTTCCATATGTAATTACTGGTTAATAATTATATTTCATAAAGGGAAAGCTTAGTTATGCTCGCAGGACCACCATCTTTAGTTACTGGTATATGTGAAAGATACTGCCTTTAATATTCACTTTATCACATTATTAATCACATTCAGTCAGTTATTGACAAAATTATTAGAACAAGTAATAAATAAAAGCACAAAGCAATTCAAAACACTGCATGCCTTTTCCTTCATTCAGCATCACGCTCACCTTCAGTTTCTGTTTTTCAAGCTGGAAGTGGAAGCAGATGCACACTGGGATTTGATCTACCATCCCAAGGCCGCTGAGGAAGGTTGTCCCAGGTCCTCCTCAGCCTCTTCCAGCCCCACCCAGACACTTCACACTCCTGCTCTATGCACTCCTGCCTGTATTTCCACCAATTTCCAAGTCCTCTCCAACTCAAGCAGTTGCACAAGCAAAACAGTCTTTTCTCCACTTCTGCAATTTTGATGTCTAACTCTTCCCACCTTCTACTGCATGCCTTCTGCAGGTGGAGCTACAGGGCCATCTACATGATACAATGAATAGTCTGTTATTAAAACCTGTTCCCAGAAGCCATACTATTTGTTTCCAGTTTTATTTCCTTGACTACATAATAGTAGATTATTTGCATATATCACTACACTTTGGCACCAACCTGATTCCCTCAACGTCCTCTGAAGCTCCGCCATCATGCCATACCATGTCTGCTTTGTCACAAATGCAACTCAGATGGTGTATGAGGTGGGGAGAGGATCAAACGATCCATTCACATCACTTTCACATGTGTAAGCCACAACAACCATTTAAAAAAAATAATACATACTGATAAACAAGCACAACTGCCTCCTCTGTTCCACTACACCTCTCCAGAGGAATCACGATAGTGAGAACATACCTCAGTGAGCTACACTGTGAAGCATCAGAGGAAGAGCTGCTTTTCCTTTCAATGCTGAGGTCTGTCTACTACTCTGCAATTATATCTGCACCTATTATGTAGACTTCGTACATGGTAAAAAGCTGGGTTTGGTAGCTGCCATTTCTATGGCAACACACAAAATATGAAATTCTTTGAGAGCAGTTAGTTAAAAATCTGTATTCCACAGTGTATTTAGTCTTTAAGAATAATTTAACCTTCACAGCTGAGATAAAAAATGAAGTAAAAATCAAATAATCAAGGAACCTCTAACCTACAGAAATAGTGCAACTATGAACTTTGTGGAGACTTGGTTTTCTCCTGGCAATTTGCAAATAAATCTCCATATTACCAGTGAATCTAATCTAGAACCAAATGTTCTTGATCTGATTATATTAATTTCAAACTTTCGGAGGCGGGGAATGTGTTTTTCTGAACATATACAGTTCTGAGACAGAAGAAACCAAATAGAACCCATGGAGAAGTGCATGAAGTCCCAGGCCATGTGCACAGCTGCATGTAGTCCAAATGCAGGCCACCTATCCAAGTTCAGAGGCACATACTCATACACAGTGTCAGATCAAGCAACAGACTACCAAAGCTTTTGTTAAATTACTATTTTCTGTCTGTCATGCAGTGTATGAATGTGGTGGCAATCAGAAGTTAACCGAATTCACAACAAAAAGGAATACGTTTGATTTTTAAACTATGAAAATGTAAGTCATTATTTTCTTTGGGTGGACTATTGTTGTTACCACATGGGAAGCTTAAATCAGAGACTTTTCAAATCATCTTATTTACAAATAACGCGCAGTGAGCCAGACAGGTAAATAACCAGCTTACATTTTCTGCCTGACAGTAGCTGTCGCTCTCCCCCTATAAACACTATGAACAAAAACCAAGCATCATTTCACCTCCATGAAATACAGCAAAACCACACTGCAGTCAAGTTTAAGTAGGCACTGATACTGTTTATACGTAAGTATATACTCACTACTTCTTTTGAGCACAGAAAATATTATCTTCATTTTGCTGAGGAAGGAACATTGGGAAATTCTGACTCTACAAAAATCAATGGAAATTTTAGCACTGAAGGCAGGACATCACCCACAAAAAGTAAGTACCAGACTTCCAATTGTATTTAGAAATCTATTATGGCATTAAATGCAGTCAGAAAGCACTGACCAAGCACAGCAAAGTACATAAAGTATTGTGCTTTATAAAGCTATAAAAAGAGTTCCCCATGATACTCTTCTCCATATTCTGCCATCACTTTACATTAATACATGATTGAGATTTAAGACACTGGGGAAACATCCTCCTCTGCAAAGAAGCTAGTAATTTAAAGACAACAAGGTCACGTCAAAGATGTACACTGAGTGTTCGGAGAGGAGCAAGAACAGAGAAACAGTACTCTGAACTTCATTTACACATAGTGTACAACAAATAACACATTTTAAGGAGGAGACACAAAAGGGTGGAGGTTTAACCCCTTCACTCCAGACTCCTTTGCCACACAAAGTTGAAAACAGTCTTGAAATTATTTTCCTGTTATTTGGTGGGATTAATAAACTAGCAGATGCATCAATATTGCCACTGAAGAATAATTTCCATTTCCATATTATGCACCCTGGAATATTTGGTTATATTTTAGAAGTCCTTCATACAGCTCTGGATGTGGATCTAGAGGTCTAGGTGCAACATAATGCCTCCATACCACATGGGATGAAACTAAGGACTTAAAATGGAGAATGTGGGTCTTAAGTTTTGCTCACTGAATCCAATGAAAAACAGACACCTTAACATAAAGCATAAACCATTTAAATCAGGGCTGAGGAGAATACAGCTGAGCAAGTGCTGTGTTATTCAGGCCAGCTGGCGGGAGCTGGAAATGATACAGGAGGTGCAAAGTTTCATTTCTACTGGGATCTGTAGTATTCATTTCTGACTGAAGAGGACAAGGCTAGAAAGAAGTCTTGGTCAGAAATTTGGTGTCCAAGAATAGAGAGATTAGTTATATTGCTGTAAATTCTACTGACATCAAGGCAAATATACAGGGAGGAAGTAATGATCCCAAATATCTGTTTACGGATAAAGAAAAAAAAAAAGTTTTTCAGCCCCTTCAGATTTTGAGAAAAACAAGACAGTGCTTGGGAAAAAAAAAAGGCAACAACTCAGAAATCCCACCGAGCAATCCTGCTTATAAAAATGAGAATCCCTATCTCTTTACGTTCAAACATTTACGTGTGTACTACGAAATAAAACCAGTCTCCCACAGTAGTGTGAATCACAAGAGATATGGTTATGTCAACAGCATGGAATGATTAAGTTGTGGTTGAGTCTATAGGTCTCCATAACATCAGTGCAGCTGTGCGTATTATTACCAACTCTAAGAAATGCTGCAGAGAAAGGTGGTGGACTGCACTTCCAATACAAGAACAAAGTTGGACATATTCGTTTACCCTAAAACTTCTCTGGGATATACATCATTGCTCTTCATTTTATTAATTATTCAAAAAGGTATTACTGCTTGCTGTGCACGCAAGGCAGTGAGTTTTGTTTTGTAATGAAAAATCTCATTTGGAACAGTATGAAATAGATGCAGCAGATTGTCTTATTTTGATGTCAGCCTGCTTTTTCTGGCTGCATGTTTCATCAGTGTCAATGGAGCTACCCTCAGCCTTAAGTAGACTATGCTGCTTCTCCCCCTTCTCTCCCCAGTTCTTTCTCAAGGACCGAAACTGTGGTGGTGAAAATACAGATTGTTTATAGTAAACAACCTAAAAGCCATTAATTATTTTTGGTTGCCATAATAGGCAAATATGCCTATTTTCTGTAGAAACTATGAAAATCTCTGCACTTCCAATCAGATGCCACTGAATTTATATTAGTACATCATGAGCTCAGCAAAATGTATGAGATTCTAAGGATTAAAACATATTTGTAGTACTTCTGTCCCTTCTTCACTCCCTCCTCTGAAAGTGAAAAGTACTTCTGCTTTTTAGAGCAGAAATTATACTTCATGCAGTAATGATGACAACCACATGGATTCTAAACAAAAACAATGGCTTGCAAGAACAAGCGCCCACTGTACTGCTAATACGCTAGAGAGAAGCACTGCATTATTGCCTCGTAATACAGTCATAGTTTTCCATCTCTGGCATTTACTCAATTTTCAGATACAAGTGTGAAAATCTGAGCCACTGAAAATCTATTACGAGAGACCGCAACATAACTAGCACTGAAAAAAGCAGCTCCTGAAATGAAAGACAAAATCAGAATAATGAGGTTAGAGGTCCTATCCTGACAAGGCACAGATCTGGCAGTGCAAATGAGTTACAAAAACTTCTTTGCCAGTTAAGGATTTCTCTAGCGTGGAGCCATCCCAGTCATCATCCATCCTCCTCCCTTCACAGTCCAAGCACAACAGGGACAGGGAGCAACAGGGTACCACCATGTTCACGCTACATATGGCTAGTTTGACAGCCCTTAGGGTGCTAACGTAGCCTGCACAAGATAGAGTGGCTGCTCTACTTATTAAATTAGGCTACTCTAATTTAAATTGGCTGGGATGTGGCCAAAATTCTGCTAGAACTGGCATGCTGCAGTCAGGGCTTAAATGCATCTTTGTTCAAAATCCTTGGTTGCACAGAAAGATGCTTACTTCAGCCGAAGTGTGAGCTGGAGCCTGAGCATAACGTCTTCAATGCCTTCATCTCCACGGCTTTGTGAAGCTAAGTGGCCTGACAAGGATGGATTTTGTTTAGTGGTCCTCATGCCTTCCCCTCCCAATAATAGAAGTGCTCCAGCAGTTTGTCATTAAGTAAACAAGGTTCGACTTGTCTCAAGATTGGGAGCCTCAAGCCTGCAACTTTAATTAACTAACCCATATTGATCTATACTAATATATACTGCACACAACAGGGTAACTAGCTCTTTATATTCAAAAGTAAAAAGCATATTCCATAGTAAGAGAGAGCTTTCCATGCCCCACTGTGGGGGCATGGAATTTTGGCCATAAATGAGAAAGCTCCATAATCAAAATCAGAACCATTTTACCAGCAGTGAGGAACTAGCAATGCGGTGGCTGCAGCCATAACACAGCTGACAGGGAAGACTGGGGATGGACTGTTTCTTGTGGAGAAAGTAAACATAAGTCAGCCTTCCTCCTCTTTTTTTGAACAAGGGAAAACAAAATAGTTTCTAAAATCACAAATCAAAATCAGTTTCAGGAAGAATGTAGTGAAACTTACTGCCAGGGCACTACAAGAAAAGTGCCATTTCCACAGTTAAGCAAACCCCCAAATCCATTCACTGAACTTTCTTTCTACAGTTCAATTTTATATTACATTCAAATTAATTCTTCGTTAAATCCTACTGCTTTACTCTCTAATACAGCCAACTTCTGACAAACAATTTATAAGCATGCTGTTTGAAAACACATCACCTTTTTCAGCAAACAGAGGCAGGAAGGAAGAAAAAACGTTATTTCCCCCTTCATGTCTCTCTTCCCCCCTCCCCTCCCTTCCTCCAACATGCCGGTTTCATGCTCCTTGCTCTACTTCTGGATGTAATCATAAACTGGCTCAAAATATTTGCCTTGCAGGGACAAAAGCCCATCAATTGTCTATACACATTCCTGTTTCTGGCTCCTTTTTGTCCTCTCTTCCTCTTCCTTTCTCACCTTCCACTCTTCTTTTTTCAGTTTTTTTTCTTAACAACCAGCTGGTACATACTTCAGAAGGCACAGTGCAATAACTGAAGGGGAATCACCAAGACAAGACTTATGCACCCATTAATCCTTTACTCTTTGAAGGTGTAAAGGAGGCCAGCAAGGTATACAAGCCAGCAATGAAAAAAACAAACCAAACCAAAAATAGAGAGCCTAAACCACATATTTCTGGAAAAATTCTTGTTCACAATTGCACAAAGTTATCCTGCAATGTAAAAAACTCAGTGCATTTTACAGCTTATATCAATTAGTCATTCTGTCCTTTCAACGTATTTAATGCATTTTGCTTGCTTCTTTTCTCATTTTTTAAAAAATCATTTACATGTACTTTCCTTTTTAATAGTATTAGTCAATCTCAAAGTGATTTACAAAAGAAGTCAGTATTATGTTTCCTATCTGACAGGCAGGAAACTGCGCTGAAGACAACAGACGGACCAAAGGTCAGATAGCTGCCTGGTGGTGGAGATAAGGCTAGTTTCAACTTCTCCAGACTTGCAATTCAACACTGCAGTGAAGATGTCCCTCGGCTCCTGCCTCTGGGCGAAATCAAGTTCTCTCAAGATAGTTTTTTACATAAAACATTTAATAATTGCGAATGGCACGTTTACAAAAAAAATTTTGTCTGGAAGTGGCACACAATGCTACTCAAGTATATTTGCATACATACTATGCATTACTTGATGAATAAAACTCGGTCTTTGCTCCTTTTAGAGAGAGAACAGATTTCTGTCCACTCCAGTGAAGACCTTACTATATTAACATAATAAATGCAGTGAGACATTAGTTTCAGACAAATGAAGCCATCTAGGGAATCACCATTAGACGTAACCTACCAAATTTTTGATCAAACCTCCATGCTGGAACGTGTGCATTGTGCTTCAGGTTGCTGTTTGTTGGCAGAGGCACTGTTACATAGATGGGGCCGTTCACGGGGATTGGAGTCCCATCGCTGTTGAGGAGATGAACACTGACTGCAGTGACAGGGGTGAGGTCATACCTAGTGCTGTTTCCTACCGAGAGAACGAAGGAACATTGTGACTACAGAATTTCCCAGAATCTAAGATACACCCATATGGTTCAACGCTGCAGTATTAGACTGAGATATTTCTCAAGGCGTAGTAGTAATCTTCACTACCTTACAAAATTCACAACCACCAAGACGTATATGCTTCTGTATTTTTCACTTAATTTTGGAAAATTCTGAAGACAAGAAAACTATCATGCAAAAATGTCCTCCATCTTCATTTCCCTTAAACCAAACATATGAGTATCGCAGCTGCAATCACGGCCAAAAAACTACCTCACATGCCTTCATTTGTATAAGCCCGTATTATAACTAACAAACACGCAAACATGCAGTGACACTGCAAGGATGATCGGTCATATGTTTAAGAACTCCAGGATGTATTTCCTTCGGCCTTTTGCTGAAATAAACCAAGCTAAATGGTTCATTAGGATACACTTTGTTACCTTCTTGTCTGTGTAAGATAATAATTATTCTTTATGTTTAAACTGCATGCCAATGGACATCACTTCATGACAACATGATTTTAAAAAAATGTTATAACCCTTCCACCATTTAACCAAATGGATCAATGACAGGGAAAAATACCAAAGACTTATATATATGTATTCAGGGAGAAAAAAGCTTTAGGTTTAAAACTAAGGAGATCTGGAGCAAAAAGCAATAGCTGTAGTAGTTTAAATCAAAGAGACAGAGCTTCCAGTTTCGCAATGGGTTTGAGCCCACCCGGGCCCGCACTGCTGCCAAGAACAGCAGCCCTGCCACATCCACCCTGCCGGCTCCACGGCTCGCGCAGCCGCTCATCCTGACCTGGGGCTCATCTGAGAGAAGGAACAGGGGTACCTGGCCAGCAGAGCGCCAGGTGCTGCCCCTCCTGCAGTCCTGGTGCCTTCCATCAGCATTAACTGCCTGTAAAAGCCATTTGCACCCAACAGCGGTATTCCACCTGCAACACCAAGGCACGCCAAGGGGTCCCCAGGAACGTGCAGCGTCTCAGCGCCCGCGTTCACCGGGATGAGTACATTCCAGGTGGCAGTGGGAAAGCAGTAAGACCTTCAGGACTTCTTGTAACAGTGAGGAACTCTCAAGGAGTGGCCTTAATTAAATTCGATCTCTCTGAGTAACAGCTCACCAGAGTTGAGATGTTACCAGGAAACGGGGGTGGGGAGTGGCAAAGGGAAGGGAAAAAAAAGACAAAACTCCTCAGAATTTTAAATTCTTTGGATTCTGGAAGAGGTGCCAAACCGAAGACACAGAAAATAGCCCGAAGTAACTTTGCATGTGGCTGATTTACTACAGCATCTATTCAGATGCACATTTTCCCCAGATTTCAAGGCGAGAGTCACTCTTGCACAGCTGACAGGCCAAGGATGGATGGAAGCACACGGAAGGGGTACACACTCTGCTTTGATCTACTGTGAACTGAGCGACAGAAGCATATCTTCCAGGGGGATTAAAGAGCTGAGAAAACAGGCACTCTGAAGATGGCCATATGAAGGAGCAACAGAGGTAACAGAGAAAAAACAGAAAAATAAGGTTTGGGAATTCAGCTAGGGTGTAGGGGGAGGTTGCGAGCCAACCCAAGCATTTATGTTACAGACTCCAGTGGTGCACAGTATCATCACAGCCTTAGAACACAAAGCAAAGCAATAGAGGAGGGAATTGGTGGGGGAAAAGTTGTTCCTTTATTCCTGATCATTCAATCCACTGCCTCTGCCATGCACCTACCACTTCCATCATATTGATGCTTGTCCTCAAGTCACTGGACCTGGGCCACTAATTTTCTCAGGCTGGTATCAAAGAAATAAATTCCTGTTGCTAAGTGTCATAACGTGACTACGTTCTGGCATATACAAATTCCTAATGACAAAAGGTATAACTTCAGATTTTAGAAACATTTAGATTAACATCTAAGATTATGTTATGTTTTATATTTTACTTATTTTCAGATACTGAAAGTTTTGAATTTTTCTCTCATTATTGTCTTGACAAAGCATCTCTGCCTAATATCTGTAAAAATGAGCTTTCAGCCCCAGATAAAGCATTCTGATGGTGAAACACTGTTTGCATGTTTTTTACTTAAGATGCAGTGATGCTTTGCTCAGTACTGGGCCGAACAAGTTATATTATAAGATGAAGACATTTCTGAAATCCACTGACCTCTGGCACAAAGAAATAATCCTTCAGTTTGCTGTCTTGCACAGTATGTAAATGCTCATTAAAAAGATAAATTTTTCTCTTTTCTGTTGTGAAGGTAAATTAAAATCAATGCTTATGAAACTCGCACATGCTATCAAACTGATAAGCACACGCACAGATTACACAGGCATGGACTGCAATAAATGTCAGCTTTCATTTATTTCTTGTCATTTTTGACACCTGGTGACCTGTGAAGAGCTCTAAAAATAATCAGAGGAAAATCCACTGTGACTTAGACTTGACTCTTCAAAAAGAAACAAACAGCCTGCAAAACCAGCAGGAGTAATGGTTGTTAGCCAGCTTGGTCCATCACTGCAGATGATGGAAAGTTTTGCTTAGTTTGGTTAAAAGGACAAGATTTTGTGAAACCATCCTACAGCTCTCTAACGGGTGATTAATACAAACAATAAGCTAATACTATACGGGCTTGTCACTACTTGCAGCTAAATTTGTTGAATATTTATGTTTGGAACATGCTGATTCATGCAATGCATTTTCGCGGCTCCATATTACCACTTCAACACCCAGTTGGGATTTCGTGAAAATTGTTGAGCTCACAGAGAACAGGTTTTACTTAAAACAACTAAAGTCACTCTGGATAAATACTAGCCAGAGAACTGAGATGATTGAAATAAATGGGAGGACTGCTCCAAAACTCTACAGACATGTAAATAAACTGTGAAGGAACAGAAGAGTAATTGTTGGGGGGGAAGGAGAGGTGGGAGAAAGGGGAGAAGGGGCAGTGTTCAGGAACACTTCAAAATTTCCCATGCAAATAAATGCCAAGTTTTTTGAGAATTCTAAAATTTGTACATATTTTTCTTTTTATCTTGAGAACAGAAATATCCAAAAATCCCCAGCAGGTGGTGATCTCATTTTTTATTCCTCCAAAAATTTTTCAGGTGAAATCTTCACCAAGTCACTTGGAGATGAAGAAAAGGAAGTCAGTCCAAGTTTAGCGTTTTAAAGTTTAATGTTTCTGCAGCAGGAAAAACTTCTACTAAAAATAGAGGACATTTCACGTATACTATAGTGCATAAACATATATATTGCATTTATAGTCTGTATTATACCATAATGAATACTACAACATTCAGAAAACAAGGCTCTTCTCAGTTTCTTAAATCCCATTTCTTTGCTGGTCATTTTGTTCTTTTGTGACATACTTTTACTTGAAGGCTAATAAAAGTCAAATCCAGGGCCTCCATGCTCAAGCAGAAAAGTTCCCTTCATGCAAGCATACAGAAGACTAAAAAAAGCAAAGGTGCATTCCTCTGTTTTGCAGGAGGCCAGGAGGTAAAACAGGAGAAAGATGATGCCCTGGCTGTGCAGTTCCCATGACAAGTGATCATCTGAAATCTTGGCAAGACCTGTTTTCACTAAATAAATGCAAGGGTGGGAAGTTGGGTTGAGGAGTACTAAGGAAAGATTTGGGAGAGGAATCCCACATACGTTGTCATCAGTTTGTTCAGCGGGTTTAGACATAAAAAGAAAGGAGATGAGGAAGTAGACAGCCAAGTGAGATCAAGTGCATTCCTTCGTTTTGAAAAAGATAAGAGATATTTGATCATGTCTGAGTATGAAGAGCCAGAGAAAATTGGCTGAAGATGAGAATAGGGAAATGGCAGAGAGTTACAATGAGATAGAATGAGATGTACTCACTAGAGCAGACAGAAGGATTGGAGTAGGGTTGTAGAGACATTTCTAATTGTAATAGAAAAGGAGACATTCAGATCTGTACAAAGGAAAGGGAAAGTTTCTTTTGCCTTTTCTTTTTCCTATGGAAAAGCTAGCTAGCTCAGTACGCACCATTTACACAAATGACCTAGCATTCAAAGTCACCTAGATCAACACATCACAAGTAAATGCATCCTGAGAAACAGCAGGGAGGGACCTCAAGGTGTTATTTAGCCTGCTTCAAAGCAGACTCAGCTACGCCTATGCCATCCTTACAGGTGATTGTCTAACTCTGTTCAACACCCTCAAGCAATTGATTCTACAGCTTAAAGTACCTTCACCACAGCAAGGTTTTCCTGATCACTAGTCTGAACCTCTCTTGCTGCACTGCAAAGTCCACAGAGAAAACATTATTCTCCTTTTCACAGCAGCATTTTAAGAATTTGAAGACTACAGTGCCCAATTCTATTTCTCCATAGCCTACACAACACCAATTATTTCAATGAAGACTAAATGAGAAGTGGAAGAAGAGTTAAGAGGCAGTTGCAGTCATAAAAATGTATTACAGCTTTGAATTTAACAGTGGTTGTGTTTCTACTATGAATTTTCATTGTTTTCCCTTGCACATTTTTAGCTGAAGCTAGATTCAAAAGTATTAACAAAGCCACTGAAACAGCTTAGTTGAAACAACAGAGTATTCAATTCTTGATACATAGGCATTTTGTTCATCTTTAGAAAAAAATTAAACACAAATTTGTGGCACCCTCAAGTTAAATTTTCTTTTGTCCCTTCACATTAATCTCCATTTTTGTCTGTGCACATGCAACACATTTGGAGACTTAACTCTAAACTACAGGTGTGACAAATTTTTCTGATCTCCCAAGGCCAAGGAGTCCTCGTCTTTGCTATGCAGTGGCCCCACTTAAGGGATAGCGGACCTTCTTCTCTTGCTTTATTGGAATACCATTTTGGTAGGGCAGTTGAACCTATCACATCATCCAAATTTTAAAGAATGTTTGTTGGAACAGGGAATGGAAAATATGATATGGTCAAAAGTTGATCCCTGGACAAAAATGAAATCAGAGCAAAACCAAAGTAGTGGGTTACCTGTTCCATTTCCATCTAATCCCTGCAAATAAGGAAAACTGTCCACTTCCCAGGGCGAACTGGCTGCAGTTAGATAAGCTGTCAAATCGCTGTAGCTAGTGTTCTCTGGTAATTTCACAGATCTTCTCTGAAAGTGAACTTGTGGCTGAGTCCGTGCACCTAAAAAAATTAAAAGTGACTTTATATCCAAGCCGGGCAGAATATTTAGTTGTTCATATTTATGGCAGCACATTTACATTTTTTTCATTATAAATTGAAATAGCTGAGAAAGACAGATACATCAGAAGGCTATTACAAAAGAGGAGGAAAAACAGTATTTTTGTATTTATTTCGCAGTTGCCATTATTTTTTCATAAGTATCACTGAGCAAAATTGTGAAAGCATCTAATGTCAAAAACTTTTCTGAGCACCTTATTTCCCAGGATCACTTCAAATGTCATTACACACTTCTTATAGTGAATATATCTGAAACTAAAACTGAGTTCAGAGGTAGGGGATGTGAAAGCTTAGAAAACCATCCCTACCACCATTTTTGTTTAAATTTTGTTTTTCTTGAAATAGCAAGATAAATTTAGCTTACGCTCTTTAAAGTGGTTTTCTAAGAGACTATAATTCTACCTGTAGTGCCAATTAACTTGTGTAATTTCTGTATATAACTTTTGCAAAGCTTTAGCCACATTAACCATCACTACTACTGAGATAATAATCACTTTTTATTTAAATCACTGGATAAAAAGATTCACTTGACAAAGCCTGGACGAGAAGAGTTTCCATATTTTCCCACGCAAAGAACACATCTAAACAGAACCAGATTACTTGGCATGTAAGATTTCTCTTTCTTCCTCTGTCTTGTACAGTTTTAGTGTTTTTTCAAGATCACTAGGTGTTAATTGAAGGGTCTTTGCTGCAACATGATTTAAGATTGTGTCATGGACTATTGCATTTCATGTCTCATTTAAATCCTAGTTTATAAAGTCAATAGTCTTTTTCAATGGATGCTCACCATTAACACTGTTTAGCAACACACAGCAAGACTCCATCTGCAAGTTTGTGTGCGACATGCAAATTAATTTTTAAATCAAAAGCTATTGTATTCTCCAGAGCTTATTTTGAATACTCACAGAACACTCCCCACACAGCACAAAACCAAGAGGCAAGCAGTTTTTGTCTTAATTCACAGTTGCCCGTACAGTTCAAAGATGTCAACTCAAAACAATTTTGCTTCTATTCTCCTATTAGTCTCTGGCAGCACTTTCAGGATACACGTACCTTCACTGCAAGAAAGATTAAAGAGCTTGACTCACAACCCCTAAGCTTTTTAAGTGCCAATGTCATTAACCAGGAGCCTGTAATGTTTTCTTGCATTATTTTCTAGCAGGAGTTCTAGCTATGTGAAAACATAAAATTCCACAGAACAAACTCTGTATTGGCCAACAAAAATTGCTATGTAGGCGGGCAAGTATCTCCAAAGAGCTGATCATTGTTTAGCTGTCATTTCTTTGGTAATTCTGCAAGAAAAAGCTATAAAACCACTTTTTTAATTTCTGAAACATTTAAGTATTTACAGCAGGCTCTCAAGACTGGCAGTATCCTTAAGTGTTTAAGACAGTCATTAAACACCACCCATGTGAAACGGGAAGAAATCACCCTTACCCAATTTCTAGGCTTAAATCGAAAACAACATAAAAGACTAAATAAATTGACTGCAATGAACTTGGGGAAGACTTATCCCCCAAGTGCTCTGCAATACCGTTGTAGTTTGCTGTACCTCAGGGACAGATCTGCTCAAGCACTTGGGAACCTCTGCACTGCTGAGCGGGCTCCCACGGCCCATAGGGATAAGCATCCACAGTAACAAAATAGGAAAAAAAAAACTACAACAAAGAAACCAGCATTAGGATTATGACTACCAGTTCAATGTAAAATTATAGGATTTTCTGCTGTCTAAATTTCTGTTTAAGATTAATTATTCAAGTTGCCAAGAACTGGTATTATTGAACTGAATAAAAATGAAAAACAAAGTAACTGTTGTCGAGCCTGTAACACACTGGTTTACGCAGAGGCTGTAGAGTCTTCCATAAAAAACAGTTGTTTTGTAGCACTGGGAGAGCCACGCACTGCCAAACATTAGACAGGAAGGACTCAAAAGCCAACTTCAGTTTCTTCAATCCTGCAGGCAACGCAAAGCACTCCTATGGCTGAGCCCCAAACCTGGTGGGAAACCTGTGCAGCAATCAACTCTGATGCAAGTTTTAAGGTGGAAGAAACAGCTTCCTCTGTAGATAGTGCACGTACATACAATAAATCCGTGCAGAGTAGTTAATTCACACCCTAGATTAACAAACTCCTTGATATTGATATTCACCTGAAGACTGATGCTCACCCTGACTCTCCCCTCAGCTCCTCAGTTGGGTCTCCCCAAACTTGGCAAGAGACTTCATGGCAGAAGATGACGAGCTACCAGTGAAAAGCTTGTGAGGGAAGCAGCTACCAAGGCTTTTGCCTTCTCTCACCACCTTGCTAGAAGGCAATCCAATGTACTCCTTTAGCAGAGGTCATAGATAATTTTGGGGCATATATTTGGGAATAGATGTAGTGAGGGAATTGGAAGTGGTAAAATGAAGAGAAAGGCTTGTGCTGACCAAACCCTTAGAGTATTTTTTAACACATCAACACATCACTGGGAGTGGATTATTATTATTGGTTCTATTACTGAAGATATCTAGTTTTGACTTATAAAACCCAAACAAAACCCACATTCAAGTATAAAACTGGCACGTGAGCTCCCTCCACTTGGAGAGTGCCATGAGGTAAAGGACTGCTGAGCACTGATCTTATCTTCTTTAAACGTCCCCTTGTCAACACACCGGCCATGATTCAAATGCTGTCTGCTCCAGTTTGCCAGCATGCACCTGAAGATGTAACCGTCTCAAGGAGTCCCTGTAAGGCACCTCTTGTCACGCTGGATACGTGACATGTGTCACCATACCAGCATTTGAGCTTTGATCTATGTGAAGTAACATCTGAAGTATCACCAATTCGTGCTCATATGTCAGAGGCAGATAAAGGGTACCCACACAGCTCCCATTTACTGAATGCTGGAGTTCAGCTCATCGCTGTGCTGGTATTAAATAGCTTAAATGACCCAGCGGCTGGCAAGCTCCATCCCTCGCAATTACTGACAGAGCACAGCAGCGGATTGTAATGCCATCATGAAAATGAAGCTGGCTGCATCAACTCAGACAAACCTCTCAATTGCATAATAAGTCGCTTGCTTGATTAATTATTCAAAAGCAACTGGTAACTTATTGTACTAGACGGGCCTTTCTTTCCCTTTGACTGATGCTTCAAACACCAGTGTTCCCAGTCTGTTCCTGGTATAATAAGTTCTGTTTTGCTCTCATTTTTGCACTAAGGTAACTTCTGATCATCTCTTTTGAAGCAGCGCAAAGTGTGGGCTGGTCCCATAAAATAGTTTTTACTGGGCAAGCCAGAGTTCAAATCCCAACCTTTAGAGTACTTCGGGTACCACTTTCTTCCTTTATCCTCTTTCTGTGCTATACCACCAGAACCAGTTATGTTATTCTAATTTAAATATATTGGAAATACCCTGGATCAGTTCACTGAAGGGAGCAAGATTATATGGAAAATATTTATGAGGGTCACTCGGCTGTTAAATGTCCCTCTAGCCCTTTAACATCCCTCTTTTTTGAAAGGAAGCTGTAAACATGAAAGGATTGTTCTTTTTAAGTTAATTGCATAATATTAGCACATTTGCATAAGAATAAGAGTATTTAATACACCATGTTAGTAGAATACTGTTGGTAAACATCGTTTCATGTTTTGCCTAATGGAATCCCTTGTGGTTTAACACAGTTCACCGTCCATCTAATTTACCCCATTAGATAATGTCAGCTCTCAAATTGCAGAATATAGGTACGGCAGCTGTGCTGTTCCCAGCTCCTTCTGAGCATTCCATCAGCTACCTAATTTGTTTAGTGCTTTTTCAGCTCCAGTTGTATCTAGTGCTATCATTAATGAAAAGCCTATTGTGTCTGGATGGTTTCTAACTGTAAAAAAGATGTCAGGAAGGCATAATTGTATTACATTCCCTCAGATAAAACAAGGTTATCTTGGAATATTACTGAAGGTAGTATTCCCCTGTTTATTAACTATCTACTGGTAGAGTTCAAAATGACGGCAATCATAATACATGTGAATAAGACACAGTTTATGCACAATAACAGTGCTCACAGGAAGGATGTCCCCTTGTTTTGGCTCCTCAAGGTATCTTTAAAAACTTCAGTTCTTTTGTTAACAGACTTACCTCGGCTATCACATCAATTGGGCTAAGTTAGGGCAGATCCCTAGGTCAGATGAACATTTTATTATTTACTGTACAATTCAAAACACACAGTGTTCATCTGACTGATACTACTGTTGCTTTAACTTCTGTGTTTGGCCTCACGAAAAGGCGATTCGAATTTTATTCTTCTAATGCAGTGGTTTCCATCCTGTGGTATGTGGGTTGGCAGGCAGTCTGATAAGGAGTCCACAGGAAGTACTTAAGAAAAGCAAGTTTATACGGGGTATACAACAATGCAGATATGACAAATTTTCAATCTTTTTATGCCCTAAATTTCTAAGGCATTCACAGTAGGAAGCAAGAAACAAAATAAAACCAGAGAAAATTCTAAGACAATAAGAACATCAGAAAATGTTTACTGCAAGGATGGTTCAATGAGGCTAGATGAAAAATCATCCAACAGAGAGCAAACGAAATTTAATCCCTAGCTCTCAAATAGCACACTAAAGTCCAAACTTGTTTATTAGCAAGTAACTCAAATTCCTTAGTCATAGCAGTTAGGGGTGAATTTAGCTATTAAGCAGCTTGGTAAAACCATCCCACGGAGGAGCATTTCTCAGGGAACTCAGAAGAACTCCCCACAAAATATCAGTCTCAACCACGGGACAGGGTTCAGAAAGCATCAGGCTGCCAGGCTTTTTGTTTAGTGTCACTCAAATTTCAATTCTGACTTCCAAAAATCAGCATACCTTGAAATCCTGAGACTATCTGGACTACATCATCATAGACCATTAGAGTAGCTGAGCGTTCAGGAAGAAGGCCGAGACTCAGTGAAGAGAACACTGTGGGAGAGAAGTGGTTTAAGTGGGATATATTTGAATTCTTATAAACATAACCCAACAACAACAGCACTTACTTTCTTCTAAATTTTTTGCAAAAAAGTAGCCCACCCAAACTATTAAAATCATATTGTATATACAACACAAACCACGTGCATTTTCTAAACCAAATAATTAAGTTGCCAGGATAATTATTACCAAACTAAACATGTTCTGCGCTTTGAGTCCTGCAAGTCATGCATGGCAGCTCAAAGTAGTGAAGAGTCTAAAGCAGGTTTTCGCGATATAATTCCCAGCTCCACAGAAAGACCTGTCATTATAGAAAGAGGAGTGAAAATCTAACTCCGTCTGACTGAATTATTTATCTGTGAAATGGCTATAATTCTTACTTCAGGAAGACTTTAATGAAACTTAACTTTTAAATACTTTGAGATGCTTACATAAAAAGTCATTCAGAAAGGCAAATTCTGAATAATTTGCTTTAAAATACAGCATGTCTTTACTGAGTCACCACCTACACTAAAGAAGTGCTATATATAGCAGAACTACTGTCATTCTACCAGTGGTGCAAAAGGGGACAGATAAATGGTATTTGCTGCAAGAAATCTGCCTGCAAGGACCTCCTTTGCCACTGACATTCCTTCCAGGTGGCTGTGTCTGTATGCACACACGTCTTTGGAGAGTGAAGAACACAGTATACTTTCATGCCAAGTTCTTCAGACCCAGATGACCAGAAATATGTATGGAATTAGCCACCGAGCACACCTGACTCCCACACCCGTGAAAACAGTAAGAAGTAGACCTGCCTGCAGACCATGCATGGCTTTCACAGATAGATGGAGAGGAGGAGATTAATGCAGACTAGTAATTTTTGGTAACTGGGCAGCATCCCACATTTGTACCTGGAAAGTATTCATCCTATTCTGAAGTGACCACAAGCTAAGGAAGACATTTCCAGAACCGATTAATAAAAGAACAGCACAAGCTCTTCTGATTTTCTGGAGCTTCATAAATTTCCTCTAAATTAAGATGTATTACTTAATCCAAGAGACTACATAGATGCTAGCTACAAATTGGGAGACTGTACATTATTTTTATTTTAAGAAATATATTCTCTTTTAAAGATCAGATATATTAGTGTTTGGGAGGAATACAGGAGAAAGGAGAAAAAACTAGGAGAAACACACTGGTAAGAACAACCATCTAAAAGATAGTCTTAACAACATATATGAACATTAAAAAAAAAAAAAAATCATATTATTGCAAGTACAGCTAAGAATTTTCTTTCCAATGCTCTGTGAAACAGATCTACACATCAGGCAACATAAGTAAGAAAGCCTAGTGCAAGTAGCACTAAGGCCACACAATTACAAAATTTGTTTGTCTTTATTCCAGTAACTTAATTTGTATGAAGAAAGCTAATATAATTTAGACACCCTGGGGAGCTCAACACAATAAACCATGCCAACATCTTCTTCCATATATGCCAGGCTATAATGCATATATAACCTCTAAACTTCCCTTGGGCTTTTCTGCACAATCTTTTCTCAGCATGACAAAGGCAGAAAGTCATAGTTTTTAAGACCAGAAGGATGACTGTGATGATCCAGCCTTACTCCCGTACAACTGCAGACTTCCCTGAATTACTTACTGCTTCAGATGCAATAGCTGTGCTTAAACTAGAAAACATGTAGAAAAACTATCCAATTTTCTTTTAAAGGTGTCCAGTGGTAAAGAACATACCGCAACCTTAATGTTCTAGTAAATAATTATGAGGGCAGTTAAACTACGTGCCTTTTTATCCATCAAAATTTATTGAGGTTAGACTTCCAGCCATTTGATCTTCTTTTTATACAAGCCTGCTAGACAGAAGAATTCTCTCTTACCCGTTTCCTGTTCTTTATGCAGGTACTGATGGACTATGATCAAATTACTCCATGAACTTTCTCTCTGGTGAACAAAATAAATTAAGCACTTCCAAGTCTTTCTCTGTAAGCCGTATTTTCCAATCTTTTAATCAATCATGATATATAACCCTGCAGTTGTAAAAATTTTTCTTGAAGTGCGGATCCAGAACTGGACACACATTTCCCTGAGTGGCCGCACCAGGGACAAGTTCTGAAATACTACACTCTGCCTTCTCAGTCTTTATCTTATTTTACAGCTAAGGACCAGATTATTCTGCTTTCTTGCAGTGCCGCATTGAAGGTTATTTTCAACTGTTCATCTACCATGACTCACACGTCTTCTGCAGAGTCACTGCTTTCCAGATAAGTTCTCCTCTCCCAGAAATACCACGAGCATCCTCTGCTCCTAGAACTACCTTTCACCACAGGTTCATGGTTTGCTTTGACTTGGTTTGCTTTGACTTGCCCTACCAGCTAGCCTGAACTGTGCTGCCTCAGCAACTTCCCTCTCTTCATTGCACATGCTGCTCCAAAAACTTCCTCTTAAATAGGGACTACCAGTCACAAATTTTTTTCATCCACATTATTTACAAAGAAAAACCTATGCACAGCTAAGGGCAGATAGATGAGCACATCCTCCATCATGAACACTTCAACAACTCAAGTGATGTTAAATTAATGAACTGTTAATAAGTGGAGTCATGGCTCTGCTGATAAATAGTTTAATGGAAAAAGAGATCTTAATCTTTTACTCCTACCACTTATCACTATGTAAATAAATAATCCTCCTGCTTAAGTGGTAAAGAGCTAGTAATTATTTTGGTTAATATAAGAAAAGTTCATTTCTGCCAAATTATGAGAACAGAAAAACCCTGATGCTTACTCCTTAAAGCTGTTAAAATAATATCATGAGTTCAGTGGCTGCACACCTTTTCAGCATAAGATTATAACTAATGCATATTGACCGCGATGGAAGAATCCTGATCCTTCGGCAAAGTCCTGTTACAGCACTTTAACATTACCACCCTATAGCTCTCAAAGCTACTCCTTACTCGTGGTCATCATTTTCACATTTGAAGTAAGTGTGTCCATAGTTCATTTACCACAGCACACAGGAAGGCACATCAGCTTCCACCACTGCCATGGGTGGAACACTGCTCGGAGTGGCGTTAACTGCTCTGTGGGGTGAGACTACTAGTACTGTTAAAAGACATTTTTGGGAAATGAGGATCCCGCTGTACGTGTGTGCCCAGACTGCACACTGCAGAATCGAGATTTAAATGTGCTGCCTGTTCCCCATCATTCAACCCAGATTAAAAATAACAACAACAACAGCATTTCCATCGTTTTCAAAACTTCTGTACTGTGCTGGTTACAAGCATGTCAGGAATTTAAATACAGGGCATTTAAATATGAACAGTTCTTGGAAAGTTTTTTAAAGACTATAGGCACCTTAGTCAATACAAACAACAACAGCCTAAGTACCCTGGGCCTGAACTTCTATGTCACGCCCCTTTTAAGGATTAATTCAAACAACAACCCTACTAAATCTACATGAGGTGTATCAAGTTGTAACTTCTTGTTTCTTTAATCAAAGAAAGGAGTAAGTTCAAGGTACAGAAAGCAAAACAAAGGCTTCTACTCCCAATTAAATCAATGGCAAACTATCTACCAATTTCAGTGGGGGAAGATCAGAGGTGAAGGGAATCTATTTTCTGAGTTAAGCTCCATTTCAGCCATGGAAAGGAAGATTTTGTGGAAAGTGTATACAATTACTGCTCTTTAAACCTCAATGACTTACCAAAACAATAATCCCATGTTTAATTCCCTTCCGTCAAAATCAGTATTTAAGAAAAGGCAACAAGCAAAAAACCTAACCAAACAAACTGCAGGCCATGGAAGAGTAGGTCGCATTAGAAAGATCTAAGTTATGAGTCAGAAAGATATGAGATATAAGGCAAGAAAAGGCTCAGGAAAGAAAAGGTTATTGCATGCTTTAATCATATATGATTAAACTTAAGGAAGTACATGAATTATGCTCAGGAAGATGCACTTCATCTTATTTGAACAGAAAAAAACATCAAGGAAATTTCTAAAGAGTCACAGAACAATTACGGTTGGAAGGGACCTCTGGAGGCCACCTGTTTCAACCAAGCAGAGGGGTGTCCAGCTGAGTTTTGAATATCTTTAAGATGGAGATTTCACAACCTTTCTGGGCAACCTGTTCCAATCTTTGACTACTGCAGCTGTAGAGAATCGTTCCCTTTTATTTACTTGAAACTCTCCTTGCTGCAACTAATTTCAGTTGCTTTTTATTCTTTCACTACGCACCTAAGAGCCTCACTTAGTCTTCGCTATAGCTCCATGAAGTAGCTGGAAAATGTGGCAGAATACAAGTAGAGAAAATGTGGAAGAAGTCAATCTGTCTTATCTGAAGCAAGCAAATGCAGATAAGTAAACAGCATGTTGAAATTCCTAAACCATAATTCTGTGTTTGAAGCGATTCAAGTTCCTTCCCCCATCCGAAAATATATTTGCTGGTTGACCTTGTGGCAAGTCACACAGTCCCTCCGGCTATGTTGATATTAATAAATAAAACGGAGCCAAGGCATGGGATTGAACACTGCCCTGTGATCATTTCTACTATTTAAATATTAGTGCACTTAAAACCTGGCATGGCTTTGGCCTGGACTAATTATCAAATCTAAGGTGATATTTAGATGTGATTTAGGTATAGACAAGCCTGGGACCATTCCCAAACAACTAGGATCCTAATTGTGGCTGGGGATTGGAGGAAAGGCAAATGAAAACTGGGGATGTGACCTTCATCTAGATGTTACATCTCAAGGTCTGAAAGCCACCCCTCAACCTGTTCTATTTAGCAATGCAGAAATAGTCTTCATGACTCAGTTTCCCCTCCCGTACAACTGATGTAAAGTCTCCCACTTTCCATAAAATTTTGGGGCATTCTGATAAAAAAAATAACATGCAAGTATTATTGTCATATTTGTTTGCCTGCGGAAGAAACAAACCACGCTAATTAAGTTAGAAAAAATCCTTACACCTGGATAACATAACTGCAGATTAAAACTGTCCTATGGACATGGCCAAGAACTGAAAGGCCAGGACTTTTTTTGTACGCTACAGCCTACAGTGCAATAGTTGTTGCTACACCTTGGGAGAGAAACGAAGGAGTACATCACAGCTGCTGAAACAAAGCACTTGGAAACAGAGTTCCCATAAAGAAAAAGATCTGGAATAGATTTGTATTTTCTGTGGAGCTGTAAGAGCACCAACAGTTGTTTGAAAACTGACATAGCACTGCATCAAGGACAGGGAGGAGAGCGAATCTCTGCACAGCCCTGATGGCACAGTTTAACTGAGGAATAAACCTTTTTTTTTTTTTTTTTAAATGCACAGATGTTCTTCCTCCCACCCAGGATTGCAAGCATTAAAACACATCATACAAAACTGTGTAACTTCCTTTAGATGCAAAATCTTACCTCAGAACAAAAATAAAGATCTCTTACCAGGCAATCTTACAGGTTTCCATGGTGCAGAATTTGGCACATATGCATGTTTACTAGCAGTCACTATCAGCTGATTGCCCAACTTATACTGAAACTTGAGGAAGGCAGTGCCATCTGCTCCTGAGGTTCCAGATGCAATGGAGATCTGGTTGGTAAAAATCTCAATGAAGGCTTCAGTTACTGGCTGATGTGTGCTGGCATCGCTTACATGGACCTTCAGCGTTACTTCTGTAATGACAAACAACCACAGCAATTATCATCAGAAAAGTTTCTGCAGGAGGCAGCAGTTAAAACATGCTAGCACACCAATGACCAAAAAGAGACAAGGCTCAGCGCTAACCTCTGACACTTTGGTGCCAAGTACGACCTCTCATCCTGGTCTGCAGTTCTCCATTTTGGGTATCTTTAGAGATACTGCAGATTCTGTCACAAGCCAGACCAGGTCCTGAATTACTGCCCTACTGCTAACTCCAGCTGTGGAGGCATCTATACTCCACCTATGGCTGGCTCCAACCAGACTTCTCCACCAGCAGTGGGGAGAAGAAAGGCTGGAAGTGGGCTGTGCTCCTTCACCCCTTCCCCAAAACATTTCCCTCTGTGTAGCAAAGGAACAGAGGATATCTGCTGTGAGGGAAGCCCAGGAAGAAAGTGGGCAACAGAGCAGGCCGTGTAACAGTCAGAGATTTTGAACCCCGGTGGGAGAGATTGCCCCAGCTGGCACAGGACTTCCCTGGTGATGTCTAACCAAGACAGTGAAATCCCACAGGATCAGGTCCTTGTCCTCAAAGCACCAGACAATCAGGTGGCATGCAGAGTGCTAGCACTGAGGAAGAGAGGAACACTTCCCCCCCGCCTCCCTGTTCACTGGCCCTTTTTCCAAAGGGGCAAAAATGCCACAGCCTCTAGTGATATCTGCTTGGCTGCCCTGACACCACCACGTTACCTGTCCCCACATACAACTGGTGGGTATGAGAAGCAAAGAAGTGATGGTTAAGGCAGTCAGGAGAATCATACATCTTGTAGACATGCAGTCGGGAGCTAAGACAATGGACTACATTTTCCTTGAGTAATTTGCCGTTTTTCCAGAAACTAATTACTTGTTTAAATGTTTCCAGATGTACAGTATTTGTCCACTCCAGGGCACTCCTATGACTAAACCATGCATTGTGTCACCAGGCTTTTGTTACATAAAGTGGAGTGGCTTGTGCAAGACAGTCCCTCTGGAAGGCATTCCTCTATATCTACGATTATTCTTCTACCCCTCCAAAAGTTCCTCTGCCTCATGGTCTAAAGTAGCAGCTGTTGCCTTTCTTCAGTAACCATGACTTAAATGCAACGCCGTGTTGAAAAGACCCAGCAACAGTTCAATGCCTCGACCAAGCAGCTCCTTCGATTTTTTTCATTTACATTCCCCTCATTCTCCTAAATGAATACCTCCCTCCCTCTTTTCTCTCCCACTCTCCCCTTTCTCTTGTACTTGCCCTCATCTTTGGAAATCCTGTTGTTGTTGCTTGACGTCCCCTCCCTCAGCTTACTCCATCCCCCAAGGTAGTAGAGGATATTTTGCAAACTCCCTTTCTGTGTCAGGGGGATTCAGTCACTAACAAGCAAGATGCTCACACTCCATGTGCAACTCATTTCTTCATGTGCTGCCCAGAAAAAAGCATAAGCTCCTCTTCATATTTATTTAAAAACAATACATTAGTTTCTACAGAACAGCATTGGCGATACAGTTCCGTTACATTACTACTGTGCGTTAGGATTTTAAGAACTTATTTTGATGTAAGCCCTGAGCCAGCAAGACATAACACAAAGAAAACAGCAAAGAACTTAACAAAGTCTCTGTTGTGAATTGCAATAGTGAAATGATACAGCGGAGTATGCTGAGAAACATACTGTAACAATACAAAATTTTAAAAGGATGTCAGGATCTAATACAAAAATATCAGCACCTCGGTCCTAAGGGCATTTCAGTCAGAAAGATATCGGGCCTTTTTATAAGCGGAGACCTTCTGTCTGAATCCTACAGTACAGAAAATATAAATATCAGGCAGCCCTGAACTAAAACCCCATTAGAGAAATTCATCCTCATCGCAGCCCTCACTTTAGAACTTGGCAATGGAGGATGCCAATTTAGAGGGGATCAGCATGAAATACATTCTAGCTATTAAAGATTCTGGACTTGTTCCCAGTTTTGCATTTAGTAGTCAAGGAAGACAACATATATTGAAAAACAGTGTCCATACACAGTTGTGTGCACATACAGAATGCCTCCTTAGAAACTTTGCTTTGACCACCAAGGAACTTGTGAAATCTTGTGCATGTGAAATGCCGCCACATTAGTCAAAGGAAGAACACATATCTATTTATGTATTTACAAACTGTGCATGTATTTACAAACGTGAGGGCAAAAAGCAATGTAAGTTTTTATTTTCAAAATGTGCAGGAACAATACGCTTAGATCCGAAGCCAGAGAGCTGTGCTGTTAATGTTTCCCACTTTGAATTGCCTAGCAAAGAATGCTGAAGAACAGATGCGGTTAAGAATAATGGGTAATGCATTAAAGAAAAAGCAAGGAAACAGGACAAGCTGAACATTGTGGTTAGCAATTTCAGTAACATGAAAGTTTAGCCTTTTCTAAAACAACCACATATAAGAAGGAACCAAGGAGCTCTGGAATATTAAATACTAATCAGGGAAGAGGATAAGAAAACATCAGAACTATCCAATCTATTAATTCCTTATAGACATCCAAAATTCTGGAATAGAGACTACTACTGAAATTGATCAAGAGACAAAGACTGCTAAACAAAAATTCTCCTGTATACACAAATCCAGCGCTCTGTTCCCAAACAAGAGAGCTAGCCATGGATATCTCCAGTAGGAAATTCCTTTATCCTTCACTCTATAGCTATATAAGGGCTTCTGTCTGCATCCTTCTCTCTTTCTGATAAGGAATGATAAGGGTTTCCAAAATCCTGTTTCCAAACGGAAATGACAGCAGTCGTCACCCAAGATGGAAGACTGATGTCCTGAAAGACAACAGACTGGAACTGCTGTTCTAAACCACAGTCCCTAGATCAGACACTGGGCTTTTTTTCTCCTCCTTTTTAATATTTAGACTTGTTTTTTCCTGAGAGGATAGAGAAAATTGTAGCAGCCTGAACAAGCCTAATTCCTTTTCATGTGTTATCTTCCCTGACATACGTGTGAAATGTATACGACTTGCTTAATTCAGGGCTTTCTCCCACGCAACAGCTCCTTTTTCTTCTTATCTAATGCAGCAGTCATGAACACTAAACCTGCATTATCACAGTAATTTCCACAGCAACAGAATTATTACAAGCTTTAAACTGGAGAGAAATTGTTGAAGAAAACCTCCTCTCAAACAGTGAGAGTGATAAGAACAATCTATAAAGAGAGACTACTATGAAAACTTAAAGCTATACAGTAACTTTCAGAATTGTTAGGAGATATTCAGGCACTTCTTGAAGAAGGTGAGGACTGAAGAAGGGAAAGAAGAGAGCAGAGTAAGGACAGCAAGTGATCTAAGATTAGTCTGACCTCAAATTAATAGGGACATCTTAGACCAAAGCCTTAGGTATACTAAAAGATGTATTTAATTAGAAAAAGCTGCTTAGAAGACTTATCATTAGCTAAGGAATACAGTCCTTAAAATATCTGGCAAACTTTTTAGTTGGTACTCTCAGCAAAACAGCGGGGATAAAGCAGATACATTATTCTTGAATTTTACAGCCTACCACAGCAAGGAGCTCACCAGAATTAAAGACACATGAACTCAGAGAAGGAAGGACATCTGCAGTAAGTGGGGAACACGATGGAGGCAGGGAACCAAAAGCATTGCAGAAGGTGAACTCTGAGAATGTGAACTGCTAACGAGAAGCGTGCTTCATTCCTCCACAAATTTGCGATACTGTTGTGCTTTCTATTATTTACTACAGCGGGAATATTCAGTTACTAAGTTCTGAAAGAGCTCAGCTCTGTGCTGCTGGTGAGGTCCTGGAGGAAGGAAGGGGACGTAAAGATGCACAATGCTGATGTTTCCTCACCGCAGAGCAAAGCAGAGATGGCTGAGGTGACAGACTCCAGGCTGATGAATTCACCCGGGGCAGCTGTGACCTCCCCAGACAGGCCAGCCCCATTCAGGACAGGCTATGCCTGAGCTGATAGCCCTGTCTAACATACCTGGCTCCTGACCAGTGTGGTGTGAATGTGACTCTTTCAGACCCAGGCTGTCTGGCACGTGGTTCCCTGTTGGCTCACAGCGCAAGGCAGGTGGGGACAGGCAGAGCCAGCACCTGTGCCTGCACCACTAGCGCATGCCCCGCCATTATATTCCTACAGGAAAACTGCACGTCCAAAGCAAGATCTGTTCATTTTCAGGAGATAAAACATGGGCAAAGATACCCTGTCTGGATGGGCAAAAAGACTGTGTGTCCCTGTCTAGAAGTGCAGCTAGGAACGGGCCACTCGCAAACGCTGAACAGCGCAAGTCATCTGGGAAACCCTGCAACTCTGCTTCAAGAAACCCGAAGCAAAGTGGGAAAACAGTAAATACAGGGTTACATTCCACAAAGAGATCAAGGCTGCTCTATGTGTATGCTCAAGCAAGTCAGTCTACACTAAATCTTGTTTCTCATAGTTATATTCCTTTGTCTTCTCTCAGCAATCACATCTTACTTGTTTTTCAAATGAGCACAAACCAAAACTACTAGTTACAGTGAAAACAGCTGCCTAAGTGTAACTCCCTCCCAGTTTTCTAGTACTAAATTTATTGTCAGCTATATAAAAAAACCCCAGCATCTCCAAGGTTATAATTTGGGAAAGTGAAATAAAAAAAGACAAAAAAACCCCCACCCTTACATGATAGCATTCCAATCCAGAATCCCATCTGTCTTCTTAATCTGATTTTTGAGATTTTACTAAGACTAAACTTTCTCTGAGCAATCCTTCCTGTGCCATCTGCTTTATGAACCATACTGCCTCCTCTGAAATACAAATAACCTTAAGATGACCACTTCCGCAGTCACAACCCCTCTTAGACTCACAACTGCTCTTTATATTGCTGCGAACTCCCAGTTTGGGAACGGTTTCCTTCAGAACTGGTACCACCACTGTCTTCTATAACCAAACTCCTGAAAAGTGAAAAGGACTGTTTTGCTTTGTTTTATTTTGTTTTAAAAAAGCCACTAAAGTTACACAGAAAGAAAAATCCTGAGCAGCCTGGGTGATGGCACACTGTCGGATCTCAAATACTGAAATAAACAGAAAAGTTATGACACAGATTGGAAGTCAAAGATCATGACCTTTTTTAGATCCCAATCCTGCAATTTTGTTTCTGTGCACACACCCCTCTGTCTGGCAGACTCCCACTGATGTCTGCTGGACAGATGATCTCTTTTGGGAACAGGGTGACACAGGCAGCCGTTATCACTTATCTTTTCGTCTGAGGGTCCCCTATCCGTGGACAATGTCAGGATATTACCAAAGAAAGAGATATTTAAATTATCTAGGTTTTGATTAGAGAAAGAAAACTTCCTGCTCATTTAAAAAAATGCCATTCTGACCTCTATTTAAAATTGCATCCTCCGCTGTGATTGAGCTTACTGGCAACATGCCTGGTTTTGAATCCTACATGCCAAATGGATAAGCCTTTCTGCTGCTTAACCTTTAGCCCATGTGCAAGGTCACTCCTCAGCCAAACAATAGGATTTTCATTTATCTAGAGGAAAACATTTTCCTAGAAAAAGGAGTGTTCCCCATCCCCTAGCCACTGATGCTAACTCAAGCATTTACATATCATCACATCTTTCTAATATACTGCATCAAGAAGGCTGTACTGACAACCATGATTCAAAATAATAGCAGAGTAAGTTCACACAAAGAAAAGGGAAATGTGTACGCAAAATCCCTCCAGAAGCACAGACTCTGATCTTCATTGATGTCGTCACCTGAAAAGTAAGTTCACAAGCACCACCTCAAATGGCAAACTAGGCGTGCTTGTAGAAGAGTCACAGCAAAGACAATGACATCCCCTGTTCAGAACAGGCTCTGATCCACGTTACAGCAAAACCAGTGATGCTACACAAGCCTTCCCCTCCACCTGGGGTGAGTGTCTGCCACTGATTTCCAAGGAACACAACCACACAGAGGGTGGGATGTGGGAGGTCTGCTGCAGTCCCTGGCATGAAACAGAAAGATCCTTACTTCTGTCCACAGCACTGGTCAGAACTCTAGTAAGGACCACACACCAGGGCTCGCCTCTCAGGCCCAGACTTCAAGGGGGCAGGGAAGCAGCCTTTGGACCAGCCATCTGAAGAACCCAACCTCTTCAGTTATTGAAAGAGAAGGCTGGAGCAACAAGATGAGCTTCCTAGGTGAACAAGCTTACAAGAGAACAGCTTACTAGATAGCAGATTCACTCGTGCTGACAGACTATGACAAGATTTATTTTCCTTTTTTTTTTTTTTTTTTTAATAGCTTTAATTTTAGTTCTAGGTGTTCAATTAAGGCTTACAGTTAATGTTTAATTCTGGAGTTAAGAGAATTAATGTTTGATTCTAGAACACTCGTGAAGTCAGCCCAAATGGTTGTCTGCGGTGCTTCTTTTAGCACTGCAATCTGAATTTGTTAAACACTTTTCTGCTTTACAGGTCATGGGGAAGACTATCAGTATGGTCCTCTGCACACTTTGAGCACTTGTAGTGTGATGACTATAATTAACTCTCACACCTCAGAAGTCAAGAAGGAACTTTTTTCCCCAAATGCACAACTGACTGTGATTTCTGTATTGGTTTTTTTTTATTCCTCTCCCTTGCTCTTCCTCAGAAACCATAGAGATCTGATGCAACGGGAGCTGCAGAGTCCATTCTCTCAGCTGGCGCAGAGAAGCCCCTCTGTAGTGCCAAATCAATGTATCTTGCTCATCTCATCTCAGCAGACAAGCAGGATCCAGGGTTGTGGAGAAGGCTGCTCTTGGGTGGCACTTGAAGCTTTTTTGCCCTTCTCTGCAGCACAGTTTGATCCATCTGCATTTCTCATCTAACATTCCTTGCCACTGCAAGAGCCTCAGGCATTGCTGGCACTGTGACTGGTTCCTCTAGTGCACAAGAATTTGATTTCCATGGGTCTGAAATGGTTTATCTTAACTAAAATAATTAGACTCAACCCTCAATATTCAAATAAAGCACAGGGGTCTGTGATACGAAGGTCAAGCAGGTGCCCTACTCGCCTCTTCAGGTTTAAAATTTATTAAACAAAGCATGGGGAAACTAAAATGATAAATACATTAGTTTATCTCAAAATACATTGTCTCCCAGTGATAATGCACACAAATTTTAATAAAATGTCACAAAAGGAACTGTAGTGTAAGAACTAGAGCAATTTATGCCATCTCCAGTGACCACCAGGCTACTACACAACCATGTATTCAAGGGGAAGGGAGGGGCAGTTAAAGGATAATAAAATAAAGACATTCATCACACAACTGTCCAACATTTAAGCGAGGATTTGCATATCCTGACCTGCTAGAGCCTAGAGCATTACCACCAAAATTAATTTCTTGGAAAAAAAGGTAGGAATTTGCCTTAATTAAAAAAAGCGAGAGCTATATGCATAATGCCCAGATGAGACTCTGATACCCTATTGTTAAGTGATTAAACAAGCATTTATAATTAACTTGAAACTCACACGGCTATGAAACTCATGAATAGCAATAGTTGCATTAACAGGTCTGCCTTTGATCTCTACAGGAACGGTGCATGACACAAACTAATTTCATTTCCAAACCTTGTCTTTTAGACATGGAATTATATAAAGATACTGTCATGGAGCGCAGATGGAAGTTGAGTTTCAAAGCTTTAGCTTGCCACACGCATAATGCATTCTTTACAAGACATGAAAAAGTAATCCCTGCTTAAAACCTTTTTTTTTCCTAATAGAGTCCTTAGAAACTCTGCTTGGAGATCAATATGGAATGAAGAGTTAATGCCCTGATACTTTTCAGTTGCTGAGCATTAGAGTTCTCCACTGACGCAAAAAAAGACCACAGCTGATTTTGCAACACCAGCTCTGAGGATAACACCACATTGAGCTCAGCCGCTGCACAGCTCGCAGGGATTTTAAGCCAACTTTATACCTACTGCATCACCGGTCTAGTTTGGGGGAGGGCAAAAAGGGAAAGCTTGGATTTGCTTAGCCATGAATGGATGTGTTACATTTTCTTGGAACAACTTTTTCCTAACTCTATTAATAACATTACGCATCTGATGAAAAAAATTTAAAGCAGATGTATTCTACATTTAAGTGAACCAGTGTATGTCTAATGGGGCAGAGAGGAGACAAGCTCTTTTTTTTGCTTATTGCCAAGTAGCTTTAATCTTTGGTTTAATCTCCACTTATTTCCAAAACCTGTTCTGAAAGCAAAGCTAGATGTCACTTTGAAGAGTGTATTTTTACTTGAGTTGTTTGTCTTTTTTTTTTAAAAAAACAAACCACTGTAACAATTCAAACAAACACAACTCAAGTGACTCTCTACATTCCCACTGCAGTCTGCAGTGCAGACTTCCACTTTCATCTCAGTACTCCACTGACGTAAGTTAACACAGGTAACAGAGGGAAATTCTCGTGTTAAAATTTCATCTAGGCACTTGCATGTTCTCTTTTTTCAAATGACTAAATAGTCAATTTATATTCACTTCATTCCTTAAAGAGGTTATTCCCAGCTGGCAGACAGGAAAATTAAGCATAGGTGAAGCTACACACAGCAACAACCTCATTCCTCAGGCCAGAGCAGAGCGCTCTGCAGGGCAATGAGGAGCTCAGCACTGCTGCCCAGCTACTCCAGGGCAAAACCAGGAGCACCTCTTCCCCTCCCACCTCCATGGCCCGGCTGTGGACTCCCGCTCCTTCTCCTGGGCTGCTCTGCTGCTCCTTGGACCTGTCACCGTGTCAGTTCCATTTACAAACCCAGCACAGCACCAGGCTAACAAAGTGAACGGCTTGTTGCCAGGTTATCAGGTTGAACTGCTGAAGCAACCCAGCCCCAGGTGCCAAAATCAGCAGAACGGGCAGGTGTGGGGGCGGAGAGGTATGAAGTCTTCTGGCCAAGTGCAACATTGGCAGAGGAATAGAAGGGAAACGGGATCACCCCTGTTGGGTCATGGGCAATTAGGTCAGCTCAGCTGCACCACCAAACCATAGCCCGAGAGTCCTCCTCAAGCAACTGCACCCCTATGGTCACTTTGGAAGTCTGCCTGTCCCTCTCCTGACTTAGACAAGCTTTAGGTCACTATTTGACAAGAATAGTTGCGGTAGATCATTATTCTGAGTTCGTCCCAAATCCCAAATAACCTCCCAACTAGTGTACATCTACCACTGCATACCGGCACCGCAGCAGTAAACTATCCCAGCTCCATAAGGACAGGATGCTTGTGACAATGCCAGGGAAGGGACTGATTTGGAGCAGTGAGGACTTTCGCACAGGTACTATGCAGGAATCACAACCACTCTTGAGTACCCAACATCCTCTACAGCCACAGGTGGCATTTCTCTCTGGGTACAGGGAGGAGGTTGCTGTTGATTCCTCCTGACCTTAAAACACACGCTTTCATTAGCATCTCTACATGCCAGTTGCCATGACTTCTGTTTTCTCCTCACTATAGCACTAGGATTAATCACCCCTCAAATTACCTATATTGAAACTTTCTTATCCTCCAAAAGTATTTATTATAATTCCAAGTTTTTCAGATTTTTTTTCTTCAAAACAATGTTTATATTTCCTCATTTGGAATAACCAAAAAAATTAATTAACCTGTGATCTAGGTCTTCCTCTAGATAATGAATTAGGACTAAATAAAACAGGAACCACTACAGCTCCCTTCACCCTAACACTGTAAAGCATCCCCAGCTTGACACACAGCCATTTGTCTTTACCCTTTATTTACTCCTTCATCCAATCTCAGTCACTCAAAAGAAGCTTTCTCATCCAAGTCAATTAATTTTTCAATTAATGTTTTTGAAACAGGCTGCTGTACTGTCTGTATTTCAGCCATGATGACCGCATATATATGCAGAGTGTAACAACTGACTCAGCGACCAAAACTTGCTTCGGTTTAAATTATCATAACAGCCATGGTGATCTTAATTCTTGGCAAGGGATTAATTTTAGAGCTGTTAAGATTCCATGAGAAATAAAACTTCTAATCAGACTAAAATTGTGAATTTTAAAAAATTACTTTCTATTCCCCTACACTGGAAGTCAATTATGTAAATCAGAAGTTACTGGCTGTTCCACAAACTCAATCATAATTGGAAAGTACAGTTATAGTTACATTGGCAACATTCATCTTTCTTACAGACTCATTTTATATAAAAATACAAAGCACCAACAACCAGGGGTTTGATACGCTGCTCATCCAGCTTGTATGGCTTTCCATGACTGGGAAGAGCACTGGAGCTTCATATTTCTTGGTCACCTTGCAGCTCTGATTCCCTGTGGCGCTTGTCACAGTCCCACGACTACCACTGTAGCTAGGAGACAAAGGTTTTCAACTTGGAGGTCCGTGGTCCAGGCTTTGGGAATGTGTGAAAGTGACTTGGAGAAGCTCATTCATTTAGGTTGTATAATTGCCTGCCTAGGGGGGACTTGGAGGGGTGGCCACTCTGCTGAAGGACTCTTGGGGTTCACAAATCAGAATGTTGAAAACCAACGAATCCCAGCAGAAATGGCTGATCAAACATATCGGTGAATCATCTGTTCTCTTTAGAGATAAATCTCAATGTAAAATGCTGTGTCTGGCCAATAAACGATGAAAGGCTGAGAGGAGACAGGCAAGGGTGACGTGCCCTGAAGCTCAGGGAATAATGCAGGGAGTGACTGACAGGGAGTGCAAACAGAGCTGACTTTATCTCAACACAGATGGGTGGCCTTTGTTTTAGATGAACAGCTATGTCAGTTGAGTGGATCAAATCTTTCTCCGTGACTCAGCTCAGCATAGAGTATAAAAAGTACCCATGACTCAGCCCAGCATAGAGTATAAAAACAGAATAACTAACAACAGAGAGAAATAAATTTGAAGAAAGCAATGGACTTGAGCTGATTTCAACCCACTTATTCCTTCTTACTGGCTCACGAGCATATTATAGAGACCAACAACAGGTATCACACGCTGGTGGTGTGATTGAACTGTTATTGCCTTTGCCATATTTCGTATTTGCTAAATGGAAATTACATTGGTATTGTGATTTCAGTATATTTTGTATCACTGTGGTAAATCAAAAATCAAAAATGTAACGTTAAATATCTTCAAATAAGTACGCTGTATATTAAACATTATACCTTCCACGTGTGGCCTACCTAAAAGAGCCCGGTCAGAGAGTACAGGACTCTTGACAAATGCTCGCATTATTTACTAGTTTGTTTGACAACAGAAAGGGGTTATCGCTTACACTCTGGCATAAACCCATTTTAGATATTTATAGCTGTAAATATCACTCTGCTTAAGCTCTCTCCCACAGCACAGCATCCCTCAGATTCTTTCATTTTACCTCTTCTGTTTCTTACACTTGTGCTGCAAAACACACATCTGTTTAAAAGTAACACCATCACAAAGGGCTGCTGGCATTCTTAGTTTGACAAACATGTCCACTTTCCCATTAACAAGCAGATATGAAGAACTGAAAACATTCCAGCAGCGCTCTCGGCTTCCTTGGCACAGACAGCAACATGAATATTTTGTAGGCCATTTAGTCTATGCATTAAGCAAGCATTTTAAAGTATTATACTGGTTTAAACAAGCAGCTGTATGTTTGGAAAGTGATCTACTGCATACAAGCAACGTTTAAAGGGGAAACAGGGGTAAGGAATTTCTAAATAACCAAATCATACAGACACTGAACTTATACACAGAAGCTGCATTAACAGGATGTGTTGGAGAAATCTGCTGGGAAGCAAATGAAAAAGTACATACACAAGACCAATAACCAGCTTCAAAAAGGGCAAAACACTCTATTATGTTGTGCCCAAGATGAAGATACGGTTAGCAGATGAAGGGTTTATGTTATACATACACACACATATGTATGCTAAATTAAACTGAAAATACAAGGTACAGTTAATTACACTAAAAATGACAGCATTTACTTGAAAGTTTCCTCGACACTATAATTCCATATCACTGCTCTGAAACTCATTCTAAAAAGAAGTTTACCAATACTTTCTTGAAGTCAAGAAAATATGTATTTCACACAGAGATATAATCTCTATTTTTGTTTGCAATTAATTCAGTTGTCACACTTACAAAAGAACTGCTAAGAAAAATACCAGTATATAACAGTTAGCCAGTATTTTAAAGGAACCAGCCCAATAAATTTAAAACCTATTCTACTATATTTAGTCATAAATACAATTCCAGTGAGTACTACAGGAGTACTCAATTCCAGTGAGTACTACTAACCACCTTGTAAATATGTAAAATAGAGATACCAGAATCCTTGTATTTCCTTCCAAAATTTAACAGCTTTAGGAAATCTATAAATACCAACTTTTAGCAGTATCATGGTACATATTTTATTTGACATCCACTTCTCTGAACCACTATACACTTAATTTTAAAGTTCAGATAATCTCAACATGTCCTAGGATTTGGGAAATTAACATTGCACAATACAAAATTAAGGTATTTTCACGCTCAGCAAAGCAGATGTTCTAAATCAAAATTGCTCTTCACTGTTTTTTCCCTCTTGACATTAGGCTGTGGGGAAAAAAACCCACTAACGCATAACCCAACATATGTGTGTGCGTGCACACACTCACAACCCGCAGCAGGCAGTTTTACTGCTTTTCAACGACTCGTCTAATAACCCAAGTGGCCAGTTGTTCCCTTGAGGTTACAAAATTACTTAAAGGAAGAGTGAAAGGACAGGAGATAGCTATTATTGCTAGAAGCCAGACCGAATTCCCAGGCAGCCCCATGCTACCATACCAGCACTACAGGGACTTCTAGCCATCAGCTAGCAGAGCACAATATGCATCGTTTTAAAGAGCTTTCAAAGTAGCAAGGTTAGGAAATCTAGCAGCAGTCATCCAGTAGGAACTGGATGTCTCCTCCAAGGATGCTGACGATCAGCTGAGTTGCCTTAGATGTTTATGAAGAGAAAAGGACTTTGGGTCCACTGCTCTAGTACAGTACCAGCCAACACAGTGCAGCAAAACAGTGACAGTTCTGATTCTACGTAGTTGTCACAAAATTATACAGCCACATTAACATCCTCTACCCACATACACACAGATGCCGTATAGAAGAGACCAAATAACTAAAAATCAATTTCAAATGGCACTGTAAAACAGCATATCCGAGACTCAAGTTTCTCCCAGAAATGGCTGAGTTACACTAATGCCAACATGTTTAATGTGAGCAAGAAGGATTTTAACTTTGGCTTTGGAACATTCAATCAGATACTCCCATTTAAGTAAGCTGTTAAAGAAAAAGTGTGGCAAGGAACAATCATTAATAGCTAATGTGAATGAAACAACCTTTAATATTTGAACTTTAAGTTCATCCTTCTGGCCATTAAATGAATATTAAAAGTGAGCAGAAATTATTTTGTGGTTATATTCACATGGACCACAAAATCCTTGGGATCATAAGTAGCACATAACATGCAAGATAATCACTCACCTAAGTACAGACACTCACAGTGTATGGATATTCATCTAAAACGTGGTGATTCTTATGTTACCTGCAGTACCAAAGCCAAACAACATACATTTCATATTCTTTCAAATTGGTGTGCTTCTATATAAAACATTGCTGTCTACTTTGGAGGCTGGTTTTGAAATTAGTTTTTGCTACTGCCATGTTAAGACTGCAGAGAGACGGGTGGAATTTCTTAAAATCTCTTTTCAACTATGAACCTCAGCAAATGTATTTTCTAGAGCCACTGCTCCAATTCCCTTGGTAGAAAGTACTTTTAGAAAATCAAATGGGTACCTGTGAAGCATAACGGGTGAGATTTCATGATTCACTTCGTAGGGATGCAGTGCTAAACTTGCTGTCAACACAGACAGTGGTAGGAGCAGATGGCTTTGTGGGCCATAAGCTACTTTGGACCGTGCCTATCCTTTTCAGCAAATTAAAGGGGTTTCCTGGCAAAAAGCCCTGGGGATTGCCTGTTACACCAGCCATAACGAAGTCTGGACTCTGAAGTTGTGGCCTTGGCCTTAATAGTTCTCTCGTTTCTGCTGCCCAGGCTATGTCAGAAGACATGAGGAACAGATCTGTGAGAGGCAGCCGTACCCCGAGCCGGGAAGCCTCTCTGGCAGGCAGTTGCACAGCATCTTCCCCAGCGCAGGTTCCTGGTGCAATGTAAGAAGATGCTAAAGGCTGAATTTTCAGACCTGTTTGTCAAACACCTTATTTCATATTTAGGTACCTTTGCCCTGCTATCCTGCCACTCCAGAACTCCATCGCTTACCAATTTAAAAGGAAAAAAGAGAAAGCACTGCTAGAGATTAATTCAATCAAACGATTAAAATTAAAAAACCTGAAATAAATGCATTTGCACTAGAGCAATACCTCTTCTTTAACCTTAATTTTTTTTAAATAGCAGTTATAGCCAATTATAGCAAATATGTTTAAATGGCAGTCCTGCCACAGCCAAAATAACCCAACAAAACACGTATATTTTACTTCTGTCTCTCTTTGCAAAAGTTTGAGACAATCCATCCGAAGTTTCACATGAGATTGTACCAACCTGGCAAGAAAAATAGGTTTCAGAAGTTCATCCTACAAAGTGCACAGAAATTTTAAATTGCATTTAATTTAATTGCATTTAATTGCATTTAAATTAAGGCTACTCACTTGGTCAACAGCTTCATTGCAACCCTTGCTACTTTGGTCCCAAAAAACCTTGAAAATATCCATCCTTTTTAGATTGCTTGCTTCAGTAACAGCAGGCACGTTGATTCCAGCAAGTATGGCAGCTCAGTTCTGAAGTTACCAAATATTTTTCCCAAAGCAATGAAATCTAGAGTTAAACGGAGCTAACAAAACCATGTATCACAGTATTTTGAATATCTGGAATGTGGTACGACCATGAAGTTCCGACAAGCAGCAAGGTCCCTTGGTACACCAGAGTCCTGGAGCTCCCACACCTAGGGTGATGTATTGGGTTCACACGGCAAGGTTTCGGTAGTGGGGGGGCTACAAGGGTGGCTTCTGTAAGAAGCTGCTAGAAGTTTCCCCCCATGTCCGACAGAGCCAATGCCAGCAGGCTCCAAGGTGGACCCGCTGCTCGCCAAGGCCAAGCCCATCAGTGATGGTGGTAGAGCCTCTGGGATAACATATTTAAGAAAGGGGAAAAAAAACTGCGCAGCAGCAGCCAGAAGAGAAGAGTGAGAATATGTGAGAGCAACAACTGTGCAGACACAAAGGTCATTGAAGAAGGAGGGGCAGGAGATGCTCCACGCGCTGGAGCAGATTCCCCTGCAGCCTGTGATGATGACCATGGTGAGGCAGGCTGTACCGCTGCAGCCCATGGAGGTTAATGGTGGAGCAGATATCCACCTACAGCCCATGGAGGACCCCATGCTGGAGCAGGTGGATGCCTGAAGGAAGGTGTGACCCCTTGGGAAGCCCATGCTGGAGTAGGCTACTAGCAGGACCTGTGAACCCATGGAGAGGAGCCCACATTGGATCGCGTTTGCTGGCAGGACCTGTGACCCTGTGGGGGACCCATACTGGAGCAGTCTGTTCCTGAAGGACTGCACCCCGTGGAAGGACCAACGCTGGAGCACTTCATGAAGAACTGTAGTCCATGGGAAGTACTCACATTGGAGCAGTACGTGGAATACTTTCTCCTGTGGAATGGGCCCCACGCTGGAGCAGGGGAAGAGTGTGAGGAGTCCTCCCCCTACTCAGGAAGGAGTGGCAGAGACAATGTGTGATGAACTGACCACAACCCGCATTCCCCATCCCCCTGCGCCGCTCAGGCAGAGAAGGTAGACAAAATCGGCAGTGAAGTTGAGCCCGGGGAGAAGGGAGGGGTAGGGGAAGGCGTTTCAAGATTTAGGTTTTATTTCTCATTACCCTCCTGCAAGTTGATTGGTAATAAATTAATTTTCCCCAAGTTGAGTGTGTTTTGCCCATGATGGTAATTGCTGAATGATCTCTCCCTGCCCTTATGTTGACCCACAGCCTTTTGTTGTATTTTCTGTCCCCTGTCCAGCTGAGGAGGGGAGTAACAGAGGAGCTTTGGTGGGCACCTGGCGTCCAGCCAGGGGCAACCCATCACAGGTGAGGAAACATGGGCTCCAGCAGACTCGCAAGAAGAGCAGCATCTTCCTCTCATTTTGTGTGGGCAGCCCTAATTACTCTTGCATATCACTCATTTGCAACATTTAACAGATGGGTACTTGGCCTACTCCCTTTCGAGGAAAGCAATCACCTACCAGTATATTTTGTTTTTCATGGCAGTGTTTTTCAGGCTCTGTACAAGGCCCTTGAACATACAGATTGCATCAAGAGATTGAGGAATGCCACCTGAAAAAAACCAAGTCTTTAAAAAGCAAGCCATGAGGCTTACCAGTGTTATACTGGCATTTTACTGTTACTTGAATTTCTTACATTTTTAATAAGATCATTAAAAGCAAAAAGGCTAAAAACTCTTGCTGAATGATGAAGGAAGTCTATTAAGATGGCAGTGGGGCTTCTTGGTTTGGGGTTCTTAGGAAGCAGACATTCACAGACTCTTTTTAGGAAAACAAGCTCCAAACTATGAGAAAGAAAAATAGCGCAATAACAGAAGGTGAAAACATAATGAAGACAGGGCAGCATCTAGCTTTCACGTGAGTTAAATTAAACCCTATGAATAAATTTATTCTAACAATTTGTCAGCTTGCAGAGGATCTACTCAATGTTTTGTGTTCACTGGGACTTTCACCTCTTATTAGATGAAAAAAGATGAGTGAATGCATCCTTGTGAGGGGAAAGGCCTTTGGGCCAAGTTGGGGTGGGATGACCAGGAAACGGACTTTAACAGCAGAGGCAGAGACAGCTAACACAACTGGGAGCCCGCTCGGTTACCTGCCACGTCTGTCAGCTTGGGTAGGATGAGAGGGGACAGGAAGACATGGGACATTCTCCAGCCACTGTAACAAGGAAATGAGAACAAGGAGAGATGCTTATGGGAAAATCATAGGTCTGCAGATGCTGCCCCTCTGTCTTGCTGGACTATTAAAAACCATAAGGCTTTTTCTCCCTGAATACTGGACTCTCCTTCCTTTATAAGTCCATACCGTATTCCAGTAATCCCATCAGCTCTAAACTGACTGTAGCAATTTGCTCTTACTTGGACTTGTCTTAAAATTGATCCAAAAGTATCAAAAGAAGCAAGACAGAGAGAAATTTTTTCCTTGGTACAGTAGTGAGAGAATAAGACCTACACCATGCCACAGGCCCTGCTCACCATTCCTTACCTGCCAAGTTCTTCAGGAGCGAGGCGTAAGGCAGCAGAGGCAGTGCACAGCTACGTTCCCCACAGAGAGAGAAGCCCAGCTGGGCTTGCTTAGTGCTCTGCGCTGCTGGGGGGGTGGGGGGGAGGCCATCCCCCATTGCTGGACCTACACACTTCATTGACATCATCCAAGATTCACTCCTCTTCCAGCACGTCCACCCCAGATACTGCCAACATCTGCTTTGGGCCAGAACACCGTGGCCTTTTGACTCCCATTTCCCTCTTCTCTTTGGGATCATTTGCTACATTTTATTTATTACAGCAGCTGGCTGTTCAAGTTTAAGATCCTCCCACGCGTGTGGGGTTTGTACATGCAAAGTATCATCTCCCCCTGGATGTGGGAGTGTTGGGACAAAAGAGCTGAGTATTTCAGGCCGCTCCCCACTTTGATTTGCACGGGACTACATTACTGCTGTCTCACAAGATGCTTTGGTCCAAGGGCTGTACGCAGCCACGCTGTCGTGGAGCCAGTCCACAGAACAGGGCAGCTCTGCTGAGCAGCCAGCATACTCTCCTGCAGGCCCACTGGGTCGTTTTGGCCTCTTAACTCCCACAGATATCACCCTCACCCCACCATCCCAGTGCTGTCAGCTAGCCAGTAAGGAAGTGAGGTGGAGAGGGGAGAAAAACAATAATCCTCCTGTCTTCGGAGCAGTCAAGACAGGCTCTAACAGACAGAAATGCTTCTCTACCCACACATTGTGCTCTGATGCTGCTCAGGAATATTACACCCCTCTCCCCATCCCTCCCTCCCCCCAGAGGCACAGAGCAACTCATACAAGCGCTGACTTCACATCAAAACCAGCACTAGGGTATCAGGGAGTAGGGGGAGGTATATTGAACAGTGTGCCCTCAAACCACCGGAGTTGTGCAAAACCACCAGATCCAACCTTCTGCTATGGAACCTAGGGAAATTTCTTGGCTCTTGGGTCTGTATGCACTGCTTCAGCTGATCCCAGTCCTGCGCTGGGAGGAGACGTAGGAGTATTGACTCCTCTGACTCCTGCAACTTGATTTGCACAAGCTGAAATTTTGGAATAGCTGTAAACCATCTGGGTCCCACCCTGGCCAGAACTTCAAGGCACATGATGGACCCCTCTGCCCCCTGAAGCTTTGGCATAGCTTGTGTGACAGCACTCAGCATCTGGGGCACTTGCTGCAGTTTGCAAGATAAAACCAGAGCAAGTCGCAATGAGAAAGGCATCTAGCATGGCCCTTGCAAATACTTAAATAAACCACAGGTTAAGCAGCTAAGTAAGTGCTAGAAGATGATCTGCACGTTGCTTTATGGCCAAAAAAAAAAAAATGTCAAATGAAACAGATTTGTCACTTGCAGCGATGAACGGTGGTGGAGGACATCTATACATCTTTGAAACACAACAGCAGTCAGATATGAAGCAATGCCTGAAGTGAAAACTTACAGTAAAAATAGCATGCTTAAATGCCAGATGTGTGTCATAGCTGCTTTTTCTCTCCCACCTTAACTCCAAAAATCATTACTTTTTTGGATGTTAAATGACTACAGATACGATTATTTTTTTTAATTAGTTTAATTATGTTCCTCACGGCCAGTAAAATTTTTGCTACCCTTTAAAGAAATTTTCTGCTGGGGTTTTATTTGAAATGCTCACTGGTGCTGCAAAGGACAACTGCAGGACTCTCACTTCCAGGTTAAGCTACTTCAGAAACCACAAGCCTTAGCAAGTCTGGAAAATGAAGTTTTCCAAGTAGTCTGCGTACACCTCCACGATTCCAGAGGCTGCCAGGATTCACACTCTTATATCACCAGCACACCTTTGGGAAAAAGTCAAGCAACATTTGGAGTATAGGGTTAGGCTCCTATTTTTGAATGCTCTGACCTGTATACATCTAACAAACTAGTTCTGAATTGTTCAAATGTCAGTACATGAAGAAAATAATTAGTTCTTAACACTAATTCAATTTTACTCTGAAGTGCCAGAGACCATACAGAATATAGAAAATGTTTACAAGGCAGTTGTTTGGCTCTACACCCCACTCATGTCCAGCTGCCAGACTGCCGTAAATGAGCACTCAGAAAAGCAAGCTTTTAAGGTGCAAGCACATGGACCAAGGTTAACAGCATTAGAAGTGTGAGTAGCATTGCCTATCATACTTATGGTTCTACAGGCTCACACAAAACAGGTTATTTATGGCCACTCTTGCTACCATCTTGCTACCATCTTGCCTGAAAAATCCTACTTTTTTTTTTTTTACTAGATGTGAATTGTAAAAAGTCCTTTCTTCACAGAACTTGATCTTTAAAAAAGAATAACTAAATCATCCGATGCGTATAAAACTTAATTCCAAGACTACCACCTTAATAGCAGTTTTAATGTAGGAAAACCCAGCTGTGAAGTTCACCAAGTGACCAGAACCCTCCAGTTTCCAGCCTGGGTTCAGTTGTAGACACTCCTCCTGCGAAGAAGCCTGGCTGTGTTGCACATCTAGCCAACACGCTCTTTCCCACATCGCTCCTCCAGGGAAGTGTGACAGAGGTGCTACGGTATGACACACAGGACCAGAGAACTGGGTGACTGCAGGGAAACGGATGTTTCTACTAATCTTTTATTTTTAGTTTTTAATAAAGAGAGCTTGATGAGGGCTTGATATTTTGTGAACTGTGTGGTGACCCCATGGAAGTATTTCTTCATTGTGCTGAAGGGGAGACTGCCTCCCTGCACATATGTTCACAATGTCTCTTTTATTCAATGCTAGCTCAAGAGGGTTCGCAATGCGGCGAGTGGGCTGAGGATGACAACCTCCTTGCAAGAACAAGCAGGAATATGGTGACGCACTAATTGCTGCCTTGAATTTCCACTGCAGAACCTCTCATGTGTCTGTTTCGGAAGCCAACTCTCACCTGCTTTGCTGCCACAGCAACACAGGACCCACCAGGTGGGAGTGCTGAAAATTGATTTCCTTGCATTACTGAAACCAAGAGACCCAGCAGCAGACGGGGAACCAAGAAATACTCTTTACCACCTCATGGGCTTATCACACTCAAGTCATAAAACACAAATACACACACACACACCCCTCAACGTGAAAAATCTAAGTTGCTTCTACATGGTAATGTTTTAGACTAGGTTCATTTTGATAGTGATTATTGTCCGATTTGTGGGCAAAGATGAGTTTCTGACTCTCTTTAATTTAATTGGGCAAAGATATCAAGAGTAATAAAAGGGTTTATTCTGGGTTTATCGTAAACAGAAACAAAGATTTCTTTATGCAAGTCTTCTCAATGACTCAGCCTCAGCAGCACATAGAGCCCCATGTTACACTGCAGAACCAGGTAAAAGGAATCAGCCATCCAGAAGCCAACGCCATACTAGACAAGAAAAATACTCTTTGACTTTTCTTCTCCTTTGAGGAGCACGTTGCTTTCTCAGCAGGGCCTCAGGCTGACCGCAAGACCTATAAACTTACACAGCACCTCAATGGAAAACAAAGGTTGCTGTTGGGGTTTGGGCTAGCTTTGCACACAGATGCTGCTGCCTCTTTTAACTTTACAACAACAATGAAAGAAATGGTGGAGGGTAAAGAAAGGCTGTACAGATCACTGAGACATCTAATTACGTTTTGCTTTTTTACTTGTAATAGATTTGCAGCCTTTTGACAAGTCTACAAGGATACAGAGTTTTTAATTTTGCATTATAAACTTTCACAGTCAATACGTTGACAGCTAGTGAAACAGATAATAGGTTGCTGAGATTTTACAACGTAGAAAATTCAATCTGTGGGTGGCGTTTCAAAAGTAGCAGTTTCCCTTCTGAGAAGGTTACTATGGCATCTATAGTTATAGGGAGGAGAAGGCAACAGTTCACCACAGCAAGACATGCACTAACAGCCCACTGCTGCACACCAAGTGCTTTTGTCACGGTCTATGCCAGAGGCAGAGTGAAACTTGGCCACCACAGGAATTCAACCCATTTTATTAGTATACAGCCTCATACAGTTTACTGCTATTAGTGATACTACCACATTGCCTATCTTAAATTATATTTTCATGCAGGAGAAGGAATGTTTAAAGATGAGTCATTTAACAAAAAGGAAACAATTAAATGGAAAGTTTATAATTTCCTTCAGCCTAGACAAGGTAGAATTGAAACATCTGAAAGTTAGAATATCACTTAATTTCACTGTCTCAGTGTATTCTCCTAATTAGATTTTTTTTTTCCTACAAAACTTTGTGGGTTTTAGACATGACACTCCTTATGCTTTACATCTTTAATAGAAGTATTGGCTCAGATGCATAAAGGAGAGTGAGGACTAACTTCCTTGCAGTTACATCAAGAAACCACTGTTTCCACTTCACATGGGCTTTGTTTCAGGGCTGGAACACTTCATCATATGGTATTAATACAGAGCTAAGAAACCCGACCAGAAAGGCCTTAATCATACTATGATTTTAGACAAGCTTTAGTTCAGCACAATTCAGTCTGGCGGTTGTTTAATTTTAAGTGGCAAGCCAAAACTTATTGTATCTGACATTTTGAGGACTGGAAGGTTCTCAGTATTGTAGCTCAAACCCAGGAATATTTATTCAGTACCATATGAACACAGTATGTTTAAGAATTGAAATATGTCACACCTCAGGATGGATCCAGCAATGTGGTGTGGCTGCTTGAATCACACCCTCTACGCACAGCATGTCTACTGATAAAAAATGACCTCGATGTAAAATCCTACAGCAACGGAGCCAGAAGCAGAACTCTGTAAAGGTCTACCTTACCCCCTTGTCAACCAGTCACCATGTACTGGCGGTTGACAGTGCCATGAGCAAGATGACTGTACTACAATAGTCTTCGACTATCCTCCCTGTTTACTGAGGTTGTTCCCCATGACTACAGCTCCTCAGCGGCTCTGGAGGTTTCATCCCCAGAAGAAAGCAACAGGACTGCTACTCCCTAGCATTTGATTTGCCTTTCAAATCTTTCATCTTATTCTAACTTTTCTTCTTTGCAGATCAAAAGTGCAGCAATTATCAGATAAAGCTCTAAGAGTGTAAAAATCCTGTACTGGAGACATAATGAGGGGGTTTTATATCATCTGTTTTAGGCTGCCAGATGCCTTCAAATCCAACACCTCCAGGGAAGGTCAATGTTTCTCCAGTGACAATGCAAAGAATAGAGTATGTTTATTTTGGTACTTTGATTTAAAAGAAAGTTAAATGCCCATACTAGCTTAAAATTGATATGGAAAAATATTCCATGCACCTACATGAAGATTTATACACCAAAATCATGTGGAAATTGGAAAAAAAAATGTTTGTAGTCAAACTGTCTCTCCAAGAAGTACTTGGTAAGCAGAGGGGAAAGGAAGACTGATTAACAGAGCATCGTTCCCTTTAGTTGACTTAAATTCAGCTGTATTCATTTATTTAACAGATGTCACAGACAGCAAACCATTATTTGTCAGTTTAGAGCTATTTCACAAAGCAATATTTAACCCTCAGTGGTATTATCTCCCTTTGCCTTCTGACCATTACAAAGTTGCTAAAAATGTAATAAATCAGCCTGTTATCAATACCGATAGCAATATGAGGGTGAAAGCAACGCATAAAAAGCACATAGTTTTCTATGAAAGTTGTCTCCTAACAAAGAGAATACACTGAGGCAATGAAATGAAGTGGTATTCTAGTTTTCAGATGGTCCAACTCCAACTTTCCTAGAATCTTCATTAAGTCAATCCACAAGCACAGTGATAAGAAACAAGTCTGCCTACAAAATTAGGACTCCTGCACTTGATATGTTCCACTCTTCTTTTAGTTAGACCTAGAAAAGAATAGTGTTGACATTTTAGCTGACAGGTCCCATATCTTGCAACCATATGCTTTTTTGCCTGCTGTCCACTGTGTTTAAAAGAGAAAGCAAAGTGGATGCTGTATGATTCCATATAGCAAGAAACGCTCCTCACTCAAAATCTACTGCAATAAATTATCTTATTTTAAACCATCTTGAAAGAGCAATCTTGCTGAAAGACATCCTTTGAGAAAATACTGTGGAAGAGTAGTATGGAAAAGACATAACACTAAAGCAGCCTGGAAACTGGTTTAAAAAGCAATCTGTTTTTCCTCCACACTTAACAGAGAACATTATCGTCATCAAGCCACTTTTTAAAATCAATTGGATTCCATTTCTCCTTGGAGTGCTTTCATTCCCGATCCCTCCTCAAGACCTTTTCAATAATGACTGCGTTTGCACCTCAATTTCATTTGACATTTGAGTTAATATACACATTAAATGTTATTTGATGGTAAGAGTACCTTACTTAACAGCTCCTATACATGAATATAATGGATATATCGCCTTAATTACAGCCAATCCCTCCCTCCCAAACAAAAAAAAAAAAAAAAAAGAGCCCAACCACAAGCAGAAGCCAGAGCTGTAACACTGCGTTAGTTTACCATAGCATCAGAAACAAAGGATAGTAGTGGGCAAGCTTTCAAAATACAAATTTTTCTACTGTGAGAGTCCTCCTGTTTTCAATCTGTTACAGTTAAATGCGCGTGCTCATTAAAAGCATGCTTTGCACAAACAGGGCTTAAAGAGCAATGAAATGTTCACTTTCAAGTAAAGTTAATATGGTTGCTCATGAGTCAACATGATACAAGCAAGCAAAAACGCAATATGGCGATGCAAAAGCAACACCACTTACCTGCCAAGAATAACATAAATCGAATCCACATTGCTTAATTTATTTTTCTGAAATACTGCATATAATCTTTCACATTTAGCCAACTTAAATTGGTTTGGATCACTACCTTGGATTTTTTTGTGGGCTTTTTTTAGAAGTTTCTTTTTTAAAGCTATTAGCTGATTTAAGCATTATGGTAAGTGACCAAAACTTCCACAATTTTGGTAAATATTTATGAAAGTTATTGGATGGATGACTTCAATTAGACTTTCTTGCTGAATGTAGAAAAGGCTCACTAACCACATTAGCCTGGGTTTATAAGCTACCAGTCATGTGACTTCAGACAACCTACTTTGGGAAGGGGGAGAGGGGGGGAAGCAGCTACATGAATGAAGAAAAAGCAACTTCAAATCTTCAGAAAATGTCTTCAATGATCTGCATAAACATTTGACTGAAGAGCTGTTTTTTCCTGGGTATACGACATACAAGAATACTGCAGCACTCAACCCCTTATCCCTCATCCGTTTTTGTGTGTTGGGCTGGTGAAAGGGATGAAAGGAAAGAATGTGCACAGTTTCCTTCTCCTGAGGACAAAACCCTCCTCTTGGCACACACCAGTGGAAAACAGCATTGATACAATTATCACACAGAAGCAAAGCATACAGGATTTTGAGGTACAATGCCATTACTTCCCCATTTTCTAAACTGGTCACATTTTCCCCGCCCAAGATATGGATGATAGGTAAGTACAAAACCAATTGGCATTTTAAGCAAACTAACTTGTAACAGACAGAACTCCATACTCACCTGTATCAGAACTATTCTGAGTTTCTCCTGCAATAGCACACAGAGTCTGGGACTCCAGATCAGGCAACACACACCAGAGAAAGGATGAACATCAAGGAAATGAACCATTATGTTCTTTTCTCTAAAGGAAGTTTGGTTAGAAAGATCTAGAGGGTCTGCAGGTCAGTCTGTCCATTCAGCGCCTGTCTTGCTCTGTAACTTTATCAATGCTATCTGAATACGGCTATACTCTCTGTATAGGAGGAGAAAAACTCCATTAAGAATGTTAATATTCACAGGTACTTTAAGTGAAGACACTTCTCCTTTCAGTCACCTCATTATCCTGTGAAGTGATTCTCCAACTTTACAGGAAGTAACACTATGAGGAGAGCTCTACATCTTGGATTCAGTAATGCCAGTTATTACTTCTTCCAAGCCATGGCTTGTTACTAAAAAGAGTGAGAGTGTGTGTGCGCGCGCGTAAGGGGGGAAAGAGGGAGGGAAACCTGCTATGAATACTGATGCATAACAACCTCCAGGAGGTTCCAGATGATATTGCAACTCAGTCTAAAGATCCTTCATTTTTTTCCAGGTAGAAAGATCTATTTCCCCTCTCTTCTTATGTCCAACGATAAGCTATTTTTCTCTACTTCTTAGCAATATCATTTACATAAGAAAGCAGCAGAGTCAAGCTGTTCCTTGGTTTTACTAAAATTGCTGCTTCCCTAGTGTTGATTCTACAAAGAGATGGGGCTCAGTATCACTGCACTATCTACAGTGTATCCACCGGAGCTACAAAAGAGCTGAACAGTTACAAGGACAGGCAAATGAACAGTCATAGAAATTAACATCAGTAACTTTCAACTCACATTTTTGTCTGGTTATCAGCCAGAGAAGACTCTCAAAAAGTATCTGATGGGCTGCACCTTTGCTGAGTTACATAGATAAAAATGTATCAATAGTCCTCACATGTCTACTCTGTAGATTCATGTCCCTGTTATGAGTCATGACAGTTGTTTTAGTGACTTTAAACACCAACTTTTCCATATTCCACGCGTCCTAATCATCTTACCAGTGAATATATCTTCAGCAGGTTAGAAAGAACACAAAATGGATATGTTTGCTGGTGTAAGGAGACAACTGGACATCCCAGTTCCAGTCACTGAAGCAGAGGAATGTTGTAGTCTCTTCAGCCGCAAGATGTTTGAAAAGTGCTTTTTCTCAAGATAAGAAAGCCATCTAATAAGAAAACTACCCCCCCGGCAGTTCTACGAGTGTATGAAGTCAAATTCAATGTAAGTCATTGTCAAGCATCCCAAGTTATATCTTGACAGCAAAAGCAACATCTACAACAGAGCATGAATTATCATCAACCTCCTCAACTAACCACTTAAAACCAGATATCCTGGCCAGTTGTTTTATATTTGTCAAGATATTAACAAAAATTATGCAAAATATTAAAAGTAAACCAAGTCCCCTACTGAATGAACTTTTTGAAAAATGCAACTGTTGTCCTGGTTTTGGCTGGTATAGAGTTAATTTTCTTCCTAGCAGCTGGTATAGTGCTGTGTTTTGGATTTAGTATGAGAATAATGCTGATAACACACTGATGTTTTAGTTGTTGCCAAGTAGTGCAAGTCCAGGACTCTTCAGCTTCCCAGGCTCTGCCAGTGAGGAAGTGCACAAGAAACAGAGGGAGCACAGCCAGGACAGCTGACCCAAACTGGCCAAAGGGATATTCCATACCATATGACATCATGGTCAGTATATAAACTGGTGGTAGTTGGCTGGGGGGATGGGGGAGGGGACAACTACTGCTCGGGGACAGACTGGGCATCAGTCAGCAGGTGGTAAACAATTGTATTGTGCATCACTTGTTTTATACGTTCTTTTTTTTATTATTATTGTCTCTTCCTTTGCTGTTCTATTAAACTGTCTTTATCTCAATCCATGAGTTTTACTTCCCTCCCTCCCTCCATTCTCATCCTCATCCCATTGGGGATGGAGATGTGAATGAGCAGCTGTGTGGTGCTTAGTTGCCAGCTCTTGCTGGCCAGGGTTAAACCACAACAACTGTATTTTCCTCAACAAAACATTTGCTAATTATTCCCCTCCTACAACACTGAGTACAGTGTCCTTTAACTGACAACAAGCAAGGCAGAGAATTGACTAATCCATTGATTTCTGTTTGTGTGTCTGAGATGGGTTTTTGCCATACAAATTTGGGGTTATCCAGAGCCAGAGGGCAGGTTCAGTTCACCTGATAGATCCTCTGTGACAGATCTCAGTCACTGCTTTGACTAAAACCAAGTGTCAAAGCTGGGAAATGATGCTGAACCACTAGAATGTGCCTTCGGGCAGTTTGGGTGGTTTTGTGTTTTTTTTTTTTTATGGTAGCAGCAAATATTACCTTACAGATCAGGCACTCCTGAATGACATATACAGGCTGAACTTGAACCACTGATCCTATCAACTATGTTATCTTTCGTTGGGTTCTGCAATTTACTGCTGTGACTACAGAAACAATTAAACCTATTCACCTGATTAAACCATTATATTGACACTCCCAAAGGCCATACACTCCTTTATGCTTTTAGACGCAGCTTAATCTACACTCAGCCTCAAAACACACAATTATAACAAAGTAATTAGCAATATTTTACTGTGGTTTGGATTTAGGTAAATCAGACTTTACACTAACAGATATATTTTAAAAAAACCCATTCATTAAAGAACGGAAATAGGATTTGCCACACCAGATCAGGCCACTACTGTATCTAACATAGTATTTGCCTTTGGCATTGGCTCAATACCGCAGATTGGCAAGAAAGTGACAAAGCCTAATTAAAAAAAAAAAAAGAAAAAAGAAAAAGTTGCATAACATACACATATGAAAGAGCAAGAAAAAGTTGCATAACATACACATATAAAAGTGAAAGAGTAAGTGATAGGGGAAAGTATAGTCTTACATAAAATCGTGTAATAAATTATGCATTTTCCTGAGACTTAACTCACTGTTCAAGGTTCTAACTCTGCAAGCAGCCCAAGGAACAATTAAGAACAATGCCAAAGTAGTCTCACAAGCACTACAAGTGACAGCAAATTTAGAAATACAACAGAGAGTGGTATGATGACAGATGGGGCTCTGTCTGTCAAGCACCTACATTTGATAAAGGAACTTTAAAAGAACTGATGGGGGAAAAAATTTTGCAGTGGGTGCAAGAAGAGACCCTCTTCAGACGTGGTTCCAGAAGGGACTTACCAGGGTACAGCTGCACTTAGAGTTTTGTAGGGTAAAACTCTGTAGGCCTTTGGATCCCTCCACTTCCCACATATATAGGCTGGTTAACAGACCCTAGCTAAAAAAACATAACTAACAAAAGGGAGGATTTGTTTTTAACTCAGATCAAGTCACTGACCTGGTGCAGTGGGTGGTGGTAGTGCCAGTACAGCAGAAAGGTGTTAGAGAAGACAAATGAGTCACTGAGGCCAACAACAGTGGAGTTGTACCCCGATTTTCATGTATGCAGAAACATCAGTATATTAATTTTTCTCACTCAGTTTTACATTTTGGGAGATGAGAAGAGTTGCTCACAAGATATATCCTTTAAGATGTTTCATGATTATCAAAAAACTCCCCATGAGAGAGTTATTTGGATAATCAGGAAATAATGCCCACATCCATTTTATTAAGATAAAGAAGAAAAAAAAAAAAATCTTTCCCAGGCAAAGAACTGCTTAGTTCAGATTCATCTAGGTTAAAAATGTACACTCTTGTAGATAGACACAGCAGCCATGGGATGGCATTGTATGGTCTGGTTAGGTCCAACAAAATTCTGAAGCAAAGGAAAGAAAAAAAAGAAACCTGAAAAAAACCAACCCACCCACCCCCCCACACAAAAAAAGAAAAATCTAGAAAAACCACTTGAGAGAACTATCTTGGAAAAGATCGACTTGCAGGCAAGCCGTAGTGGACTGTAAGTACCACACTGGAGCAGTAAGCAAGGCACCAGACAGCAGAAAAAGGACTCGCTCCTGGTATCTACTTTTATTGCAATTTCACTTGGGATCGGTTTTTGACTAACAACCAGTTTTCTCAAACCAAATGTAGAAACAGAACATTCTTTGGCTGAAAAATAGTTAAAACATTAACTATTTAACTATTTTCAATAGTATTTATTTGCAGCAAACTTGGACAGACTTAGCTGTGTGGGGGACTTCCCGAAGAAGGGTATTCCATAATCCAAAGCATTCTTACAAAATACCAGAAGTACAATTCCCACCAAGAACCATCCAGAAAAGTTGAGCTAAAATAAGACATGATTAAATTTTAAATGTGCATGTGAAGTAAAGGCAAAGGAGCACACACACTAGACTGAATTTCCCAGGACAAAGTACATCATCTCAGAGGAAAAGACTGACATTAGCTATTTCTGAGATCATGTTTTTCCATAGACAAAAACTAGAGTTTTGTTGCTCTCCTGTGAAACTCAGTAACACAATGTTCCCAAGTCAATACCTGTCCCAGGGTCCCATCTTTGACACTATGAATGGCAAAGAACAAATTACCATCAAAAGCTTCTTGAAACAAACCAGACCACTTCCTCTCAAAAGCCATTTGATTCGTATACTAAATGAGCTGAGCTTTATTAAAACCTTATATAATTTGCATCAAAAAATATGACGGCTCCAAAATTCTGAATTATCTTGGTTGCTGATGATAACAAACTATAGCTAAATGCTGCATCAATTAGCTCTTTAAACTTAGAGTAGCTCTCTGTTCTTATCCAAGTGTTGAGAATACTTGGAAAGTCTATTTAAAGATTCAACCTTTGTCACTTTATCACCCAAGACTTTTACACTACAAATGAGCACACAAAGAAACTCATAGACTGCTATTCTGCAACCAGGTTTGCTGAAGAACACAGCCATCTTTATATGTATTTCATTCCATCAACTCTTTAAGACAACATCCACAGTAGCCACACCTTTGCCTATTCTAACTTTTCCCAAAATTAGGAGCTGTATTTACAAGTTTGGTTTGTTTTTCATATTCCTCTTGCTACCCAGTGGGGTTTTGTATTTGTGATTAACAACCAAACCCACCACAAACAAGAAAGAAAATTCTTCCATATTCAATAGTTATTCAAATCAGCACTGAAATCCAGGTACAATATTTTTCCTTTCAGTCCCTTATCCACACATTAATGACTTTCCATGTGCACTGAGAATAAAACTGTAATTATTTTCAGAGTATGAGTTCTCTTGAAGTAAGAGGGACAAAAATTACTTACATTTCAAAAAAAAAAGTAATTCGTACAGAAGTTATCAAGAAATACTAATTTACAATCCCTAATAAACTGCAATATAAGTACAAAAGAAAGTGTAAATCTTAAGAAATTAGAGGTCACTTTTTCAATGTCTTGTGTTGGTTTTAGTTTTTTGTTTAAATACTGAGTCACCTCAGGCCATTTTCAGAAAATGATTTTTTTCAGTGTTCCACTGAAAAACAGAAACAAAAAGCAAAGCAAAAATATTTTAGCTGGTCTTCACTGTACTATTACATCTTTTCTGTCTTTCTATTCTTTTCACTTGTTCTTAGTAAGAATGTTTTAAAGTAGAATAAAGGACATAAAGGTATTTTGTGGGTAGTCAAATCCAGGCCTGTGTCACCACAACAAACATGCATAATAAAAAAAGCTCAAGCTTTTCAAGTACCATCTTAAAAAGGTAAATTACACATCTTCCACTCCTATGCAGCTGGCTGCTGTGCAAGAACCCCATTCCTCAATGGCTACTTCTTTTATCTGCATACTTTTCCCATGGCCAAACTGCCAAGTGTTACTCTTTCCTTAAACAGGTCCTTTCTGTACCTGCAGAGAATAATCACATTTCCCTCTTCATTTTGCTAAGAACCCTTTTTTATTTTGTTCTCCACTAATTGACATACATCCTCTTTTGCCTTCTCAACTTAAAAAGTATTTTCAAATGTTTGAGCTAATCTTTTCCAAATAAGAAACAGAACGGAAGCCAGAATTTCAGAGAAGGTGCTGCCAGTGTCTTTACAATAGCATTAATATCACCCTTTTTCCTAAGAACTACTCACCCAACACGCTCTGCAATCATATCTGCTTTTTCCATAGCAGAATCACTTTGGTGGCTCACAAAACACTCTGTGATTGACCAATACTCTTGTATCTGTTTCTTCCTATGTTACTAACAACTGATAAGCCTCCAACTTACAAATTCTTGTTATTGGTCCCAAAATAAACGAATTCACATTGTAATATACTTGCCTTGTGTTCTAAAGAATGTTATAAAATTAAAGCTTTATAAATGTTATTACTAGAAGTGTGAATAAAAAAGACTAGTGAAAATAGTCAGTATCTATTCACAGACTAGTGTGTTTGATTACACAGGAATACTTTTGCAATGTCAAATGGAAAGCAAAATCTTTGTGAAACATCACTAACAGCTTTGTTACTGCAGGTACAGTAAGGTTTGGGTTCCTAAACTTAAGAGGAACAGCACTATTAGCCCATTCAATAGCACCAGCAGCTTCTGTGCAATGTTAATGTTAGAGAAATCCAAAATAACTTTTACAAGAGTCTATCTATCAAAATTTCAGCTTTGTAGAAAACAACTGGAAAACAGCTATGAATGTTCTTTGTCACAGCCATTTTCTGACTCCGACAAATAAAAGAGCAAAAGTAGTATAAAGTGACAGATAATTTCCCTGACAAAAACAAAACAAAACCAAACCCAAGTCATCACTTCTGGAAGTCTAAATACAAATGCAATCTTAAGACTTGTTGAAGCCTTTATCAAGTTAAAAGTTAGATAGTAGGTTACAAGTAAAAATGTAAGATTCAAACTTTGCTAAAAAGTGATCTTGATAAGTATAATGCTTTCTCATGTTAGTGGATTACTGCACACACCATGAAACCACTGATTTCAAGACCATTAATGTATATGCTAAATTGAGGATATGGACATGATTGGATATGTTTATGCTGTTTGATATTAGGAGGTTAATTTTGTGACTGCCATTAACAAAACAACAGCATAAAACAAGCACATACTTGTCTGGTAATCAACTTTGAAAAGAGCATTTCAACTCCATAAGGAAAGCAGAAGTGTGTGACAGACTACTAACTATGAAAGACAGTAAGGTAAGCAAAAGAATACAAAGATTTGGGGATAAAAAGGTTTAGGGAAGTTTATATGAGAATTAGCTTCCTATTTGTAACAACTGAAAGTACAGCATTATAGTAATAAATGCTGTAAATGGGTTAAACTGAGATGTTTCCATGAGTACAAGTCTTAGGGATTTACAACTGATAACAAAAAGGAAAAAGTACTTTTAAAACGTGGTCCAGTGTCACCGACTGCAAAGGCAGAGTGTAACCCTGAGAGAAGCCCCCTGTGCAAGGCCACCCAGCGGCTTGGACACCGACTGCAGAAGTCTCTAGCTCCATGCCCAGCACCCAAGTTGGGGAATTTCGAGCTACACCTGCTACTCTTGTGTGGAGCAGAGACAATAATTCATACTACACTCAGGAGCTCACGCACCTGCTATTATTCAAAGGTTTTTTCCAAAATTCTTGAAGAAAGGCAGCAGGTCATACAGATTAACTTTGGGATGGCAAAGTCTGGCCTTCAGACAACCAGCTCGATTAAGAAATCTTAAGAAACCTCCCTTTCCCCCCCCTCTTTTTTTTTTTTTTTAAGGATAGAGAACTAATAGTTTTGCAAGTACTAGGATGCAGCATTAGGTCACAGAAAGCTAAAAGTCAAAAAAGAAGGCAGTGATATACCCTGAAATGCTGATACTATCTACCATATAAAATGATTGATGTGAGCAATCTGTACTAGAGGAAAACTAAGTTAATTATACCATGAGAAAAAAACGAAAACTGTGATTGAGCAAGTTCATCTGTAGTTCAAAAGCTAGGTAGCAACAAACATTATACAAACAAGAAATAAAGTTTATTAATTCATTTATTATCTCCAATCATCACACACTGATGTTTAGATGATTATTCAGGGCCTGAAGCGCCTGTTTCCTCCTTTCTGGGAAAGGAGAAAAAATTGAATGTAATGGAGCTGTGCCAGGTGGCACAAACTGACATCAAAAGAATAAACACAGTCCCACGTGGCTTCACAAAGCTGCGAGCTCAGGCTAGCAACAGCAACCTTTTCTGGATAGGTAAATAACATTCACTTCTGATTAGCCAAAAGAATAAGACTGCTTTCTGAATGGGATCAACTACAACAGCTACTCACCATGGACACCGAAGGTGTATGAAACAGTGCAATCACAAATATCAGTAGCAGATGAAGATGCTCATACCCCAGCTGCCTAGCACCATCCCTCATCTGCATATTACAACTCCTAGGGCTGGACGACTGCAGAGCACTACTTGAGCACACCTCATCTATATCAGTGCAAAAGCAGCCAGGCAGTGACTCCACCCACCAATACTGCTGACAGTTTTTGGTAAAAATCAACTGAAGTTATGCGAACTGTAGAATAGTAATCTCTCACTAACAGCTGCAACAGCTGAAGCTGATTCTGCTAGATCTAGAAGGATAATATGATCATATCTTAACTGTAAGGAGAAAACAGTATGAGTATGTTATAAAATTGCTTATCAAATGAGATATAGATGCCAACACATTTGGCACTAAAAAAACATACAAGCAGGGTACTACCACAACTCCCTGTATATTAAATCCTACATAGCCAGAACTCTGGATAGACAGATGCAGTGTGAAAACATCGCCCTTGAGACTTTCTATATCACAGGCAACTGTTAAACATCCCAAATTTCTGGCAGTCCACCTTGTATCTTTACTGTTCGTGTTTTCATAATAAATGCTATGAAAGCAATACAACTCCACTGAAAATAGCCCGGCATACTGGCAACTTCTTGGCTCCAGGACAGAATAAATAATTTTGAGGAAACATGCAAGGCTTGATTTCCAAGATATATTCAGATATATTCTACTGAATGAATAAGTGGTTAAAGTTTGATAATCTTTCAAACACAAAAGTTTTCCCACCCTTTCTGGTCTTATCAGTAGCAGTACCTTCCAGCCAAGTTCAACTTGGAAAAAACAGCTTTGAATGTGGCATAATTATGCTAATACCATATGTCACAGTTTTTCCTCACTTCCTACTTTCTTGTAAAGATGACGGAACCAGGGTCTTCTCAGTGGTGCCCAGTGACAGGACCAGAGGCAATGGGCACAGACAGAAAGACGGGAGGTTCTCCCCAAACATCAGGAAACTTTTTCACTGTGAGGGTGACTGAGCGCTGGCACAGGCTGCCCAAAGAGGTTGGGGAGTTTACATCTATGGAGATACTCAAAAGCCATCTGGACACAATCCTGGGCCACTGGCTCTAGGTGGCCCTACTTGAGCAGGGAGGTTGGACCAGATGACCTCTAGAGGTTCCTGCCAACTTCATCCCTTCTGTGATTCTGTAATCCTAGCCCCCCGCTATTTCAATGCCTTTCTTTCCCCAATTTGATGGGTGTTAACCATCCTTTTCCCCACCCTTCAACTTGCCTTGACATTAACTTAACCAAATTAAAGTCAGAGCAATTGTACTGAGGTATGTACAAGTTGGAAAACGAGCTTTGTCTGAGACATGGATAAAATCTTTATGCCTGCAAGCTTGTCTGCTGTTTTTCTATTTCACAAGCTGGTCTAAAATATTATCATTCTAAGAAACGGGACCACATGCAAGCTACATGCATTTGAATAAGACTGGAGAAGGAAAATATGAGGGATTATCATGTACAGACTAGCTTACCACCACAGTTCAGTTACCTAAGTTCTCCTGAATACCAACTGGATAGGAATGCTTTCTTTTCTGAACGCTTATAGCTCTGTACTGCTAAGGGTTTTCAGCATCTCTGTTGGCTGTGAACCCATGTGCCCAATCTTTAGTTTGTAAATTTTTTTTTTTTTCTTAAAACAAACAAACAAACAACAACAACCAAACCAAAACCAAAAAACACAAACCCAAACAACATTAGGGCATTTGTAGAACTGGGACTTTCACTGAACTCAACAAGATGGATCAAGCAGTTGGGTCACTCATGAACTATGACTTAACTATTTTAGTTGCTGTTGCAGATAAACAGTATTGAAAAATTTGCACTGGATAGTACAATACTGTTAATAACAGTGAAATGCTTTGAAACATCCTCTGATTCACAAATGGTATAATCAAGCAGAACTCAATTTTAGGATGAAGTCAATCAGATTCAAAAAGAGCTCACGTGACACCTGCTACAGAGATGACAATCCAGTCTGTTCCAGTCCCATACTCCTACACTTTCATCGGGCTTACAATCAATATTGAAAACTGCGTTCCAAACATATTTAGGTCAAACACAGAAGTTAACATATTGCTGCACTTCATTGCCCCTGCCTGCCTACAAAGAGAGTTGTGGTCACATCTTGGACACCACCTGTAATTTCTGCAGTAATACATTCACAGATTGGATGGCAGAAGAGCCATTTGGTATGATCCACAATGTAACACTAAGGAATTTCACCTAGTCCCCACTTCTGTTCTGTATAGAAGCACCAACTGCAACCATGCAGACCAAGCTATTCACTCTGAAAAATCATTTTGCACACCAAAATGAGACAGCCTCCCTTTACTTTCAGCTAGCAAATATTTGCTTTCCATGTTCTGCAGTTAACAATCATCCTGCTCCAGGCTGAAAGCAGGGGAGACAATGTACACCTATCAGGCCATAGAAGTTGGGAAAAAAAGTTAAAAAATAATAGAAAAAAAAAAATCAGTAATCCAAAAATCAAGTACAGGCTATTGCTGGTGCCTGTAATAGCTTTCAGAAATTCAAATAAACACAGATTACTAGCAAGGAAATCTGAAGTTTATGTAATACACAAAATCTTGATACTATTACCGAAAGTTATTAAGTGCTCCAAAGACTACAAATGGCCCCCGAGGAAATAATTCTAAAATAATAATAATAAAAAATTAACCAGAAATCACAAATTGCATTTATTCTGGCATAAGACCTGTATATTCCTTGGAATTAAATATCTGTCTTTTTATTAAAAACATCCATGTGTTTTCATGCTGGGTTTAGAACATGAACAGAAGACATTTGCTAGATTAACACCCTTGCTATCATGTTTTAACTCTTTAAGGAATCACACAATAAAAAGCTAGCATCTGATTCTCATCAGCTCACAATGCAGTCCAAATTTTTTTTTCATTAAAAAAATATTAACTTTATTCCTCAGTCATAATATAAACCAAGACAGAAAGTAAAGAGTTAAAGCTGTTTGGCAGCTGTTACTTTAAACTCCTTTGGGTTTTATTATTTGCAGAGTATGTCAGTTCTTCCACCCTGGAACTTTTTTAAAACACTCAAGCAGAGGAATGTCACAGCACAATCATCTGCCATCAGTACAATAGTCAGAGATAGGACACAGCAGAGGACCTCCTCCTCCAAATCTGTCACTTGTAATAAATTAGGGTGTAGCCAGGAGCTGACTGAGAACAGACAGACAGAGAAATCAACATTAAAAGAGTACGTAGAATTGGACATGACCTATATAGAAGTGACAGGTGAGGCTGAAGCGAGCAGTACGATTTCTTAAAGAGAGAAGATATACAGACAGGAGAGACAAGGACAGAGCCAAATGGCACTCTACAGTGAAAGCGACAAACAAGCATAAAACCTTGAGCACTTATTAAAAAGGAGCAGTTTGAGGTGGTATTCAAGCACACACCATGCTGGTTTCTTGTCAAAGGTGCCCAGAAAGTAAAGAGCAACGTATAGCACTAAAACCCAGCCAAGGTGAAATCAAATCAGAGACGAGGTCAGTGTTGCAAGACCTGAACGGCAAGCGCCACATAGCAATCAGAGACTGTCTTTGACGAGAATACCTAGGACAGAAGCTTTTGCACAATTAAGTAGGAAAAATAAATGCTTATGTTTATAATTCTTCAAATAAATGCCCTTTTTCCCATAAGCTCCCCTTTTCTGCACCTATGGAGAAAGGATATTCCATCATGCAAACATCAAGTATCACCACATCAAGCCCCTGTATCTGGGCAGTACAAACTCCCTTAAAGCAGACAAACCCAACGCAGATAGAGAGCTAACATTTAAGGACAGATAAACTGCTACCCCATCATTTCATAACCTTGTACTAAATTTACTTCCTCTAGAAGTATTCACTTCCATCAACTCCAAGCCATCAGCAAGAACTAATGAACAGTAAACTACCCTCCGGCTCCTACTCAGCATAGCAGGACAGTAGCTCTGAAGCAGTCCCGAGCATGTCAGCCTTCAGCAAATAAGGGTGGACACATTCTTCTCTTACTGGTTTAGAACATGCAGCCAAAGCCAGTAAGAGACAGATGGGTACCTTTCATGTATCCTCTTCTATTTTTTTTTACCTCTTCCAACTACTTGTATTTTCAGATGAACTTTTTTCCTCTGTTTCTGCCTTATTTGTGTTTCCCTACTGCAGAGCTCACAGCATTAGAAGGGGTCACAAAGCATAACTACTGCTATTTAGCTCCCTGGCAATGGAAAAAGGAGAAAAATGCAATAACTTGACAACTTACATCCCACCAGAACCCCAGCCACAAGCTGGGGCCCTCGTGCACTACTGCTATTTACAGATGTAATAGCCAAGCAAGAAGTTACAGCAGTGGTAGGCAGTGCAAACCCAGCATATGCCTCCTGCAAGTACCAAGAACAAAACAATGAGACATTTGTTCCAAGCTCACACAGCAAGGCAAAAACAACTGCACAGCAGCCACCGTTCTTCTGAACAGAAGCCAATAAGATGATTTTGTTTTTTTCATTTCCCCCAGTGAGGTCACAAAATGCTGATAAGAATCATCCTTTTAATTATTGCACACATCCATACGATCTGGATGCAGAGTTCCTCAAAAAGAAGCAGCAGTGGGGCTGGGATGAGCGTGAAGAGCAGGAGCACAGCCTGCTCGCTGCTCTATCTTCTGCCACACCAGCCCACGCTGAAGAAGCTGCAGTTTAGGATCCTCAGTTGGCAGAAAGCCAATGTGACAGACCTTCTAAGTCTGGATGCAACGTGCCAAAAAGAATACAAAGGACTGACCAACACCACAACAGTTAGTAGCCATGAGGTACTGCCACAGCTGTCAAGCTAACCAAGCTTCCCTCAAGTAGGAAAAACACACACAGAAACACACCGTTCTAGCTACAGCCCCATCTACGCACATCCCAGTGTGGCTGTAAAGGCCAACAAAATGCCTTATTCCATCTACACATTCAGCATCTCTCTCCAGGAACCAGTGAGCAAACAAACCCTTCTCAATCACTTCTGATGGGGATTAAGAATCTGGGAGAAGAACAAGAGACATGGATGAGAGTACTTCAGGAGCTGAAATGCAGCTGTATTTCAAGCAACTGGAAGGACAGGTTGAAACACTGCCAAGTTGTCAGGGACAACTAACTAATGAGGAAACACCCAGATAATACAACTTTTATAACGCACAGTTGGAAACACTTGTCAGAGACAAGTTCAAGTGAATCTGACAAAGCATAAAATGTCTCGAGAATCACCACAAGGATGGACAGCCTCCAGAAACAAGACTCAGGAAACAACAAAGTCTTAGAGCAACTCCCTGATGAACTATTCGTCTCCTGAGCAATTTGATCTAAGGGAACCATAGGAGCATGCTGAGGACACATTTCACCTCCTCTGAAAGTCAAGGTGGTCATGTCTGCATGAAGAAGTTACTGGCAACTCCACCGAGGTGAATTTCTACACCACAGCTGCCGGCAACACAAGTCCTCTTGTCAAAAACAAGCGTGGCAGAAGATTCAGCCACCAGACATATTCTAAAGAGATGGATCAGCGTGTTTACAAACTGTACAAAAAGATCAGAGTAGAAGACACATTATGTTACCTAAATATGCGTAATTTTATTTGATACTTTATATTTCTGATAAAGAAAAATGACAGCATATCAGTTCCAAACAGGTATACTGAGAGTACAGGAGTAGTTAGAAACCAAGGACCTACTAGTATTGATTTTTACTAACGTAACTTGCAGAGTAAGACATTCTGTCACTTTTACCTGTATTAAGAAAATCCACAAAATTCCCATTCTCTTGTTACAAGGTATTGTGGCTTTAACTGAATCTCTTACATTACATTGGGGTAATATAATCTCAAAAATATGATTTTTATTTTTTTTTTCCCCTTCGGTCACACAGAATCACACAGGCTCTAACACAAAGCACCACTAAGTTGGGAAAAAGAAATAGAAATACATGGAATTCACCAGTTCTGGGAAAATACATCTGATTCAACATCTGGTCAGTTTTTAGGGTATCTTAACTGCCTCTGGAACCCTAGTTATCTTAATACAGATAAAAAGATATAAAGTAGGTCAGCTCTCCATTTTAATGCTAAGCATATTTGTTTTAGAAAGGATAATTTTTAATAGTATCAAAGACACTATCACAGACTAAAGGCTGAATTGTCCTGAGCTACTAGAATGAGAGAAAAAGTTTCTAAGCAATATAGGTTTATGTAAAAGATTTAAAAGTCCAATATTAAAATCCACTTTTTCTGAGAAATTTGGAAATTTGTAAGAACTCCTGATAATAGTATGCAAACACCATGAAAATTGCAGGGGAAAAAAAAAAAAAAAAGACCAGAAGCCAATGCTGCTTAATTAGAAGTCTTAACAGATTGTTTAAAAATCTTGAACAAGGAAGTACACACGCTTATACACTCAAGTAATGCTCAGGACTTCTATATGCTAGCCAGAGTTTGTTTCAAGTCTATTGCCATGAACAAAAAGAACACATCTGTATACATTTGCAAGCCAAAGCTGCTTTGAACAAAGCAAGTGAGCAGAAAAGACGCAACTTCTAGTGTTGTTGGAATAGCCACAGCAATCCAAGGACAAAATTGAAGCCAAGTCTCCTGGATAACACATTAATTTCATAGAATAATGAACATTTACAAAGGACAATCACTGTAAGTTGTTCAAAGTACAGAATATCATGCCATGAACACATAACTGAAAATGGTGGAAAATGCATTACAGTTTTACTACTGTGAGGTAAGCTTTGATTCATTCCATATGGCTTTACAAGACAAGCATGTGTGCACATCTGCGCACAAACACTGAGGTCTCCAACCCAGAATTGTATCCATCCCAGTTTTCTAGCAGAAGTAAGAAGACAGGAGGATTCCAGTAAACACTAAGTTCATAGTTTTTCATAGTCATGCAGAAAAGCTAATCATACTGACTCACTATTTTTGTCTCAGAAACCTGGTAATTAACACAAACTGAGATAAATTAGGTATGAAGATAATACCTGACGTCAATATAATACCTAACTATGTTTGCATTTGTTCTCCTCTTTACAAGGCTTAAAAAACCCCTAAACCTAACAAAACAAATCATACTAGTATCTGAATAATTCATGACAAGGAAAGGGATCAATGGATGTATCATTAAGTTCTTTTCTTCTCTCCTATTCTGTTTAACATGGTATAAAACACACAATACTTTTATTTCCCAATAAGGCAAAGAAGTCCAGTGAACGCAATACATGGCTACCTAATAAAATCATGGGTCATCAGTCTGGATTTAAAATTACAAAAAAAGCTAAACCAAGTATTAGACTAGGAGCACGGAGAACATTATTTACAAGTTCAATTAGTTATAAGCAAACTTCTCCAATATCAACATTCACCTGCATTCCCTCACTCTTTGAATTAAAATAATTTCTTCCTATGGTACCTTCCGCATTGAAACTACAGACAAGTACTGACTTTTTAACAGCACCTTGGATTTGAGGTGTTTTATCCTCCTGCTGCTTAAGAACATGAAATGAGATTCTGATGTTACTAGCAACATCAAGCTTGCAAGTATGTTTGAAACACAGATTTGTTTACATGACTACTTTTGAAAATGTAGGTTGTCTTCTGGCAGACTGAAATAAAGTTAAATATTAAGCTCAACTCAATAGGGAAGGGAAGGTGAGGGGAAGAGGAAAAGGAAGCAGCTTCTTAATAACTTGTAGCTAGAACAGATTCAAAGTTCATTTCCTATTTAGGAAGTTTAACATGCCATCCTATCATCGTTATGCTTTTTCTCCCTCCCCCCCCCCCCCCCCCCTTCCCCCCCTTCCATATACATATATTCAGAAACCAAGCTTGACATCCATTTTGGGGACAAGTGGCCCTGTATCTACTTACAAAACAATATCAGGTGGGGGCTGTCTGCCTTCCCAGGACGCCAAAAACAAGCCCAAGCTGCTGACACCCCGCTGCGCTGCCCACTGCCAGGCAGCTTCTGGCTTTACCCTTTACACTCATGCAAGCATGACACAGAAGAGCATGGAATGGCAAGAAAAGGATGACTAAATATGAAAACTATTCCACAAGGGTACAAGAAGAAACTGCCATGACCGAGTATCAGTAAATTCATTAAAAGCTCCCTAATCATTAAAGTAAAAATGGCATGAATTAAGACCTGACTTTTGTGTGGCCTTGGTTTATGTCCCAACCCTAATCTAGATAGCATGCCATCTTGGTCACTGCACCTTCACTTTACTCCTGACCTTATCTTCTGCACAGTAGAACTATCTTCCTCATCCTTTGACTACAGAGTAAGCAACAAGTGTTTCTTCTCCAAGGAAGATACACTCTTATTAATACTAACTTCTGTTATGTACTCAAGATGCTGTAAGAATAACTTAGAGATGCAACTCAGCAAGAGAAAGCGCTATGCCTTTTGGCAAACGTATGCATCTCCTTCAAAGCCTTTGGGCTGTTAAAAGCTCTTCTGAATTTTAACAAGATTTGGAGTAATGAAGGCTGCACTTTACTATCTCCACAAAGACACACCAGAAAGAAAGCAATGAGCAGCCCTGCAACCTAATACTGTCAGATTCCATTTGTTTATAGCCAGCCCCCAGATATACCACAGCTCTTTCATGATGGACTATTTAGACTATTTGGACTATTTAGAGTACATCCTTACTAGCTGATAATCTGTATAGCAGTAGGCAGAATGGCATAAAGTAACAGTGAGGCAATGAAATTTCTGCTCCACATGAGCATCACGGTCAGGGAATACTGCTGTGCATTTGCTCTTCCTCCAATTCAATATATACCTTCTTGAAATTGTTAAAATCAACACCATTTTGTAAGGCACAGGCATGCAGATTAAATAATACCTGGACTGAAGAAACATCTGAGACAATTTGGCCATAAGAATTCAAGCTTTAACATTTTGCACCATGCAATTAGGCTACAGATAAGGCAAGATGACACTTGACCATTCCGAGTGGCTAAGTGATGCAAGACTTGATACCTGAATGCATCAGGTATTAAAAAGCATCTTTGTTTATGTGCAATCATCCATGGTAAACAAAGATTCTCTACTGCTCTGAAGGAATCTACAGGGCTATCACTTATTTATGAGAGTTTGATCTTGAGAGCTTATATACACTCTTTTTTGATTTTTCTTCACCACAAAAGAATTTATGAAAGTATGGATATTCACTTAAAAGCATGCATTAACTTGCACATGGGAATAATCATTACCTTTCTAGGACACCACCACAAAAACTGCTCTACTGCTTGTAACCTAGCCCCTCACCCCTCATAACCCAAGGATTTTTTCCTGTCCAGAAAGTTAGCTTGTGACATGACACTGCTTTGATCCCCTTTCTAATGACATCTGCTGAGAGGGCTCACCCAGCTCTTTCAGCAGCAATAGTAAACCATGCTTTTAAAAAAAAAAAAAAAGAAAAAAAAAGAAAAAAAAAGATATTATTACTGAAAGATTAACTACATACTCACAGGTAAAATTACTAATTAAAACAAGATCTCCAGCAAGATTTTGAACACAGCTGAAGCGTGCCAAGTAGTTTTTGCTGAGGTAAAGCTTCACAGAGCAGAAGCTATTCATATCTGATCTAAAGAAGGAAGTTCTTATCTAATCAAATGTCTGGAAATACTAATAGTTTTCAACATGAATTTTAGTACATCAGGTTCTCTTCAACAATTTTTTAAAAGTGCTTTTACTCGTTTAATATTCCAAAGCCTGCTGCAGTTACAACTCAATAGCTTGCAGCAATAAGTAAACTTGAAATTCACTCCATAAGAAGCTCTCGCTCCTACTGCTTCAGGCTGCCTGAAGCAAGTGTATGTTTAATTTTCAGGTAGATTGCTAACAACAATATTTACATCAAGTAAGTTTAATGCCATAGTTCCCTCTAAAATCTTTTAACTAGCAGCATACTAAAGACTGAAATAACTATCCTGTGAGAACAAAGGAAATTTTAACTTTTGAAGAAAACAATCTTCTTCATATTAAAGTTTTAAAAGTAGGGAAAAAAGTAACAGTCCTCCCACACAGGCACCCTGCAAAACAACGAAAATACAGCTCTCATTTCAAACATCTGTGTTCCTGGCTCCTGTAAATCATACAACATGAACCTAGAGACTGGCTCAAACTTAAGTTATTTGCCAGGAGCTCAACTGCAGCACCACACGCTGAAATAAGCTGGGTTGCAGGAAGATGCTGGGTACTAGCAGTAAACCTGAAAGAGCAAGTATATTGCTGTGCTTCACTGTGTCTGTCAACATTATTACCACAAGCAGCTTTTTAAACTACTGTAATATTTGTCCAGGTCAGCATGCTACTCAGCAGGTTTCAGAACTTGCCAGGAGCACAATTCAGAGAGAGGCAGAGGGAGCAACTGTTGCTCCCATCTTGAGCTGATGCCACCCATTCTGCAAACACAATGCGGCGCCTGGACAAGTTTATCACCCTGCTGCCCAGCGGCGTGTTCCCTCCCTCGTCCGCCTCACCCCCTGCAGACCAGCAGTCCTCTCCAGAGCTCCTGGACCCATTTATTTCCCTAGCAATGCTTGCCCAACTCAAACAGAAATAAGAAACAGCCACGAACACTCCCTAGCAGATTTTCCTGCCGGTCTAAAGCAAAGGCACTCCAAGCCTTTCAAGACATGAGAGGGCCAACACAGGGACAGAAGGAGGAAGGGTAGGATAATGAGTGAAAACTTATCTCCCAGCAGACACCCTAATCTAGGAGACATCAATGCAGAAGAGCAGTAACTAAGGAAAGCGAGGCAATTATCTAGAGGAAGGTGGGTATTGCTCTGGCTGACAGACAGTTCAGAGAGGAGTGACCAGACACTATCAGGCGTCACGCGCTAATTCTGCCAAGTCGTACATTCACAGCTAGCTGACAAAAGTTACTCTACCAGAATGCTACGCTAAGTCCCCAGTATGGCCCTTCACTTGTCTTCAGCATTTAAATGGGCCAAAGTGCATCATTTCCTCTGGAGCCATCTGGGACATCCAGAGAGCAGAGAAAAGACGTCTCGGGTACTAATCCACCCTGTTAGTCTACAACTGGGAGAGACATTCATGAACGCTACATCTCACAGTTCACTTGAGCTGAAACTGTGCATGAAGCTGTTTAAACTACCATGCAGGGTACAAACTGGAGCATCTGAGGCAGGGACAAAAACCTGTCCTGATGGAGACAGAGACGGTCACAGCTAAAAGCATCCCAAATCGTCTGCCAGTGCCTAATTCATTGCTCTAATGCAGTTTTTTCCATCTACTGTAGGCAAATTAGTTTTCAATAAATTCTTTACACTTTTTCTTTGAGCAACGGGGTGGTATCACGTTTTCAGACAATAGCTGTCTCCTTTGAGCAGTAACTTTTACAACAGTTAACTTGCTATATGTTGTACCCTACATCTTATGTTGTAGTTCTACAAACAATTCAATCCTGCATCAAGTGGCACTGCTGCCATGAAATCCTTGTTTTACCTTATCAGCTCCTCTCAGCCCTTTCCTCTGCAACAGCAATAAACAGCACTTGTATAATTCCTGATGAATCCAACTGGGAAAGTGATCCAGGTGAAGACTGAACTGGTGCATACGGGAGTTTTCAGCTAGGTAACTTCCTCAATCTGTTTTACCACATTGCTACACAAATGCCAGTAAGAGAAAACAGACAAAGGTAAGAGTAACAATGCAGCTTAATCCAGAATAAATCAACTCCTGGGAATACAAAGCTAATTAAAAACACGGGGGGG